>NC_053028.1:407878730-407878812 GCF_003073215.2 Triticum urartu
ACGGATCCAATAAATAGTTCGGAGAATTTGGCAGATGAGTACACCAACGCTGTCAATTTCGGCGCATCAATAATGTGGAACA
>NC_053028.1:408179812-408292880 GCF_003073215.2 Triticum urartu
CGATTGGATGGCGTAATGGTATTGCACAAAATGTGGAATAGCACCTTGTTGTCATAGGCCAACTTCTTCGGGTCAACATCGATGCATTCATCAACCACGAGAGTGGGATCCATCAGGAAATGGAGTTGTGCATCTAACACTTCCCAGAAATGCAATATATGTTCTCTATCATTTTCAAATTCGCATTGAGGCAAATTAATTAGGGCCAGAAAATGATTTGCTAAGCATTTGATTCTTCCTCTGCCTGTCATCCATTAGAGCGTCCATGTTGAAGTGTTTTCCATCTGCCCTGTGATGTACAACATGGCATAGAACTGAAGAATAATCTCTTTGCTCCATCCATGGTTGAAACGCATGAAACCCTTCAAAAGAGCATGCTCAATGTGGTCAAGGGTATTGTGGAAGCAAGTTATATCTTCGAGCTTGGTGAAGTCTAGTATCTTGTGATTGAAAATCATGTGCTTGCCAAAAAAGATCCGAGCATAATATATTGCCTGCTCCTCTGTCCAGAACCTCGGTGACAGAGACGTTCTTTCTCCTTTGTAGGGGCTCACCCCAAAGAATGCAAGCTTCACTGAATGAAGCTGCTCATTGAAAGCTAGGCCATAGGGGCCATACTCACATGTAAATAGCGGAAAAGATTCCTGAGGATTTTTCCGATGAACTTCTACGGTAATTTCCATCGGTTGAACATCATCATCTGCGGATGCATTCTCAACAGAGGGCTTTACGGGCACATGAGGTACGATATCCTTCTTTGAAGTAGACGGCATGGGATCATCAGATTTTGATCATTTTTCTTCGCTGGAACTCCTTCAGCGGCCTTCTCAGACTCAGGCTCAAGGGCCTTTTCTTTTGGTGATTCAGCAATTCGTGTTGGTGGAACAAAAACTTCTCCAGCCTATTGCGGCGGCGCTGGTGGTACGACTTGGTGGGACTGAACAGGTGATGCCACTTCTTCATCCTTCTTCTCATGAGCCATGGGCTCTTCAATCTTCTTTGCTTCATGTTCCTGCTGTGAAGCCAAGGAGCCAAGGGCAGGGTCAACCTCCATCGGGGCAGGAGCACCAGATGAGGAGACCATTGGGGTAGTGCTTTGGGCAGCAATTTGCTCCCCCTCAACCTTTTCTTCCTCCATAGTGGATCCGGAGGGTCCATCTTGAGCATCCTTCACAAGTGATGAGACTCATTTTTCCATCTCAATTTTTTCGTCAATCTTTTCTTCCAGAGCATTTTGCTCAGGCACAGTCACAACTTCATCAGGATTGACAAGATAAATATCCACAACATCCGCTTCTTGTTCAATTGAGGTAGGAACTACCACAACCTCAACTTGTTGTTTGGCAACTTCCTCATGACGATGGGATGGTGGAATCTGGTGAAGTGGTGCACTTGAGTCAACATGAGGATTGGCTGAAGAAGATTTGACACAACTATCCTTAACTTCTTTTGGCTTGTTCGTTCTGGCCTGAGCTTTTTGGCATTTTTCTTCCTTCTCCCTGCGTCGAGCAAGATTCTCCTGACACTGAATCTCTTCAATTCTTCGATCACACAACTAGGAGACATCCATTTCTATTCTAGAGTGTTACTCTATCTTGTTGTTCCTCATGGTAGTGAGGGCTTTGGTGGTTTCAAGAATGACCTTGTTCACATCCTTTCTTTCAGCTTCAGATTTGGCTTCCCTTCTCGTTTTCTCCAGAAGCTTCTTATCTTCGACAACCTAATTGAGTACTTTGGTGATTTCCTTCAAATCGATGAAGTGGTTTGCTACCATCTTGGTAACAACTTCTGGCAGACCCAAATCACCCAACTTGGCTCGATTGGCATCATAGGAAGCACCTTCAATGATGTCGAATATCATATTAAAATCATATTCCTCTGTGGAAGCAGGAATAATCTTCTTCGCCTTCTTGGCGGAAACAACCGCTTTTTCATCAGTGACCAGCTTCCTCTTGGCGGCTGGGGCAGCAGAACCCGAAGGTTTATCAAAGGGAACAGGTGAAAGTCTTGGTGAACATCTCACAGGTAGTGACTTCTTGGCAAGAGATGGAGTGTGATATGGCTTGTCGAGCAACTCTTGTTGATCGTATATCGGAATTTCATCGCCAACATTGTTATCAGAAGATTCCTTATCAGACGAGGCAGATGCAACCTTTCTGGACTTCTTCACGACATACTTTTTCTTCAGAGCTCGAGGAGAAACTGACTTCCTCCTCTTCTTCTCTTCTCGGGCAGACGCCCTTTCCTTCTTCTAATTTACATCTTGTTGAGTCAGCTCAACATTCCGCTAATCAACTTGGTTCTTCTTCGCAAGCTTAGGCTCGCGCTTAGCCTTTGCCTTTTCCCTTTTAGCAACTTCTTTGGGAAAATCAGTTGTGGTTTTCAAAGAATTGGCATGAGCGTTTTGAGGTGGTCCTGGCCTTACTTTCTCATCTTCCTGGCCTAGACAGCCTTCTGCAATGCAGTCATTCCATGGTGGAGTGGAAGCAAACAATATATGATATTTCCGTCGAACGTTCTCGTAGTTGAACCATTTATTCGCCCAGTGCCGGTGAATCTTTTGCAATCTAGTGTTTTTGTCTTGAGTTGTTTCCACACCGGGTGGAGTCCTATAAGTTTCCTGATTAGACATCTCAGTTGTTGTATTTATTTCTCTTCCTCTGCCACCCTTCTTGTGATTTCCATCTGAGAACAAGGTCTTGGAATCAGTGACTAGCTCATCTTCTGGCTGGCTGTGACCAGAAGGAATATCATCATCAACGTCATCAGCAGATTCCGATTCAGCCTTCTTCTTCGGCGCTCTTGGTGGCTTGGCAGATTTTCGTTCGACCACATTTGCTTTGGCGGCCACCCTTGGCTATTGAGGGATTTCTTCCTCTGAACCAGAGTGCTCATCCGAACTGTTTGCCATGACCACTCCTGAAGAAAAACACAAGAGTGAAAGAAATCACGGTCGAAGTCACAAGCATGCACATACGAATTTTTTAAACACAAAACAGAAAGTTTTACAGGAGGAACCGATGGATTCATGTCATGCACTGGCAAGATATCATCGAGTGATTTCCAGTATGCCTAAAGACGACACAATGAATCCTCTAATCTTTCAAAGGACATGCACTGTGAAACCTAGATCCAAAGGACATGTACGAGTGAAAACTAACAGAGCCTAAAAGATCTACTTCACAGAAATAATAGGGAATAAATCGTGTCGGGAGGAACTGCTCTAGAACAGAAGTCGAGTAGAGCAAGAACCGGATCTGAATGCCCTAACTTGGCAAGACAGATCAGCTACGGCAGAGCGCAAAGGAGGAGTTATCGCTCTGACGCGATCAATTGTGACGGAGCTTCGCCGGAGTTGCATGGCAATGCTTGACGTCGATGCTGCTTCGAGCTCAGGCTCGGGCGGAGAGCGAGAGTAGGGTTTGAGGCCAAACAAAGAGGAACTAAGGAAGAAGACACTCAGAGCGGGGGGTTTATATAGCCTAGAGGACAAACCACCACTCCAAAATGTACGGACAAAAAAATCAAGACGTTCCACATTCAACGGACGAGATCATGATGAAGAGATCGTGGGCACGTGTCAGTCATTTCCTCGGTAATTGAACTGAATGCCAAAGGGTTAGAGGAAGGGCAAGCGCCAAAACATATGAAGGAATTAAAGATGAATTGATTCGCGACCAAGGACGTCGGAAAGAAATCTTGTTCGGATCAAGTGCATGTTTATGACACGAGGAACATACAGAAAAAACAGAAAAGGAAACTAGACGAAAACACAGAAGAAAACAACTGAAATGGAGAGCAAGAACATTATGAATAAAAACAAGATAATAGAAGCACCAACAAAGATTGCACTCAGGGTATAAGATGAGAGTGTGATATCCCTGAGAGTGTTTCCTGCAAGAAATGATTAGTTCTTCTTCACAACCCACACTTATGTGGGAGGTAATGATCTCATTTGCTTCGCCTGGCTTGGGATATTTCTTTGGCGTGTTCTGCATGACACCTGAGTGCTATGATAATAATCATATGAATAGGCATGGAAGGTTTTTTCTAGATGCATGAGTATAATGATTACATGATATGCACATGTACTCCTTCTGATGCAAGTGAGGGTGATAATCATTCGAAAAAGACAATCGGTTCGGCTGAAAATGGTAGCTATTTCCTCGTCGACGATTATCCTACATAGTTAGATTAGCAGTAACATATAGATTTTCAATAATATTTTTCTTCACCCAAATTTGCTTCTTGGTAGATCTTGCCCTGCAGTTAGTTCCAACATATCGTGCGAAAACCTTTCCATTATGTTGCTTGAAAAGTTTGTAACTTGAGTCATTCGACTCGTTAGTTTCAACAGGAATGTGTGAAAGATAGCCCGAAAGTGTTTCAGGCTCAAGGGTTTTACAATTTGCTCGAACCCAAGTTGTACGAGGATATTGTTCGGGAGTCCAGTACGAACCATCCACATCAAGTTTCTTTTCGAAACCTAATCCTTCCTTCTAAGGATTTTTGTGAAGAATGGACTTCTTGAGCACATCACACAAGGTTTATGATGTTTATGGAATGTTTATGATGTTATGTGCATCACAAACGTTTGGTCATAGAAGAACACGTGTGATAGGTCTTCGTCTGACGCGGGTACGACGGATGAATCGTGTGGGATGTATTCAAACTTCGCATACAGTTTTATAAGGACAACTGTATGCGATCTTACATCGAATCGCATACAGTCGAGGAAAAGTAAATGTGTGTGATTGTCTGCTTATCGTACATGTTCTATAACCGTGAACTGTTTGTGATGGGCCGCGCATCGTAAACGTAGCACCATAGAATACCGACTGCGATGGCAGTGCGAGCACAAACGAGTTGTAAGGATGAAGCGTTTCGGATATTCGAGATATCAGAAATAGTTTTATAGGGACAACTGTATGCATCAAGGCTTCCTATCCCCGACGGTTTCTGGGTTGTGTGGGAAGGACCCCCTATCGCACACACTCACTTGGCGACGGTTCAAAATACCGTCGCGGTAAAGGGTTAAAAACCGTTTATATAGCACCTCGATGTACAAGTGATGACACACCCAAAGGAGCAACATGACATTAAAAATCACCATCGCGCAATCACCTAGTAGCTTGTCAATATCCAGATTGAAGACAACAAGGTTCATACTTTTAGTCAATGCCAAGACGTGAATCTGAATTTCGACCTATTTGGATCAAAAACAAGAACAAAAGATATCACTACATCAACATGAATACTCCAAATTATGGAACAAGAATATTCAGTAATAAACAAACCATCATGCGCTGCTTCCATAACTAATTTCTATTGTGATCGTGAAGCAATACTATGACGACACAGTAGGTTGAGGTTGCAAGAAGCAGCACAACTCACAAGGCATAAATATGTAGGCTACCCTTCAAACTAATGCATTATGCATTTTCATACTACTCTAATAATTTTATGAAGCATATTGATATTGCATCAGAAGGCATTAGTAACCTAAAAATATGTAGACCACAACTCAGTAGATAATAATGACACGACATGGTGCAATACCTAAAGGAGAGGTTAACAAATGTGATTTTTGTTGCACTGGTGTGTGTGGAAACTCATCATTGAGCATTGATTTTATTTAACATGTGAATGCACCTTCTGGCTCATCTTGTGATGTTCTGTCCGATCTAAACAAAAGACATGCAAAATTTAGTAACTGGAGCCCCAAAGTTTGTAAATAAAATATGTATGACAACCAAGGTATGAGACACAAATGCTCCTATAGTCATGTGTCTCTTATGAAAAATTACAAACTAAAAATTTATATGAAAAGATCATTAATCTAAAGATCCTTTAAGTATGACACCCGAAGCATGAGGCACGAATGTCTCTGTTCTTCTTAAAATTTTCAGATATAAATAAAAATATCTGTTGGAATCATACTGACCAACTACCATCGAACATTATTTTGTGAAATTTAGGAGCGGTTCAACCTTTTTGTGCATAGAAAAAACAAAATAAAGGATGTTAGAATTAAACACGTAGCTGTAGTGGTGTCCGAGTAGTACATGGTATACCTTACCGAGTAGGTTAGCTAGTAGTAAGCTATGTTACGCATCTTGTACCCCTGCCCCTCATGACGTATGAAGATCAAAGCAATAGAGTACAACAGGCTCGACACAAGCCTGTGGCCGTCAAACTGATCTATGTCTCCGTCGCCAAGTTTTACATGAGTTCCGCCAAGACCTTCCATCCAGATCAATCCATCCGACTGTATCGCAGTGCAAGCCTAGGTTCGCATACGGTTTTTTAGAAAAGGAGGATGACTTCCGGCCTCTGCATCTAGGCGATGCATACGACCACTTTATTAATTATACTCACAAGACCTTACAAAATAATACAACAACAAGACTAAAACCATCGTCTAAGCAACAACTGTCGCTACACCTATCCAAATGATGTAGGGGCGCTGATAGCCTGGGCCTAATATCAAACAGACATCGCAGCCAAACCTAAACATCTAAGACCTGAGGTCCCAACCAGGACGCCTGCCTGATATGGGGCACCTACCAGTCCGGCGCGCTTCTCAACCAGGACGCCTGCCGGATATGAGGCCGCCGCAGCCACCTGCCACGAGTCCATCTTTAGAGCTGTATTGTTGCATCTACCATGCCAGATCTCTCTGCCATCGACGTCACCACGACGCCAGACAGCGTCGTCCTCCTGCGCGAGTCCATCCTCCCACATCGAACTCCGAATCTGCACTGCGCCACGCCGTCAAGATCCGTCGCCATCAATGTATGGATGAAGCACCGCTCCACCAAAGAAACCGTCCGCTGGTCCCGCGAAGCAAGGCACGGCACCAAGTAGAAGGCCGAAGCGCACCGCCACCACGCCACCAGCAGCCTCGCCACCAAGAGCTGTTCCCAGCCGCTGCCTTCAAGAAGGAGCACGACACTAGGGTGCCGTCGACGCCCAGACCAGGGGAACAAAAGCTTTCGCCATAGCTCGAGGAGGAGGCGGAAGGGAGAGGATCCACCCCAAAGCCTTCAGGAAGGAAATCGGCGCCAAAGGCGTCGACTTTGGGGAGGCTGCCGCGCCAGCCAGGGGTTTCCCCCGGAACCTCACCCGCACGCCAGATCCGCTAGGCCGGTCATAGGGGACGCCGAATCCGCCGCCAAGGACCGGCGCCGGCACGGATCGGGACAGATCGAAGTAAGGGCGGATCTTCTACATGGAGCCATGACGGATTGTGAGGAGCCGCCATTGCGCCAGCGTCCGCAGCCCCCACGCCGCCCGCGCGCCGTGGGAGGCTGCCCACCAGAGCCCGCCGGCACAGCCCGCCGGCTACACCGCGCCCATCGGCCGGGGCCGCCGCCCCGGGGAGCAGGAGGCGCCAGAACACCCCTGCAAAACGGATCTGGACAGCCTAGATCCGCCGCCACCGGAAGCCACGGCCGGCCACCCATGCTGCCCACGCAGCCGTGGTTGCCCAGCCCTGCCAAGAACCCCTGGGGCCGCCGCCCCAGCATCCGGACTCCGCCGCCCCGCATGGCGCCCAGGGGCACCGCTGCGCGCCAGCCAGAGGCCCCCTCGAGGAGAAAAGGAGGCGAGCCCGCCACCGCCGTCTGCCGGACGAGCTTCGCTCGCCGGCTTCCTTCGGCAGCGGCGGGGGAAGCAAATGGATGGGGGTCGGGGGCGGCGGCGGCTAGGGTTCGCCCGAGCCGCCCCCCTGGAGGCAGCGCGAGCGAAACAATACTTTTTCTGGATATCAGTCTGTCATTTACCAGGTTCGCATACGTACATACGTCCGACAAATTGCGCATGTGCTAGTGCTACTGTTCATCAATCAAGCAGCTAGCCTGCGTGCTTTTTTGCGTGTACGTATACAAGGTTCTGGTGGATTTGTTCTAGCGTTCAAAAACCAACAAAGGAACAAATTGATTGTCAAATGCGCATGACTCAAGAACAACCAGGATACTTAACTGAGAGATTGTGTCTGTAGAACAACATTACAAATTCAAAAAAAATCGTAACCTAAGCATTTGGGATAGAGAGGAGAGTGAAGGAGGAGAGTAACATATACCATCAAATCAATCTTTATCTACCTTGCAGCGGTGGATCGCAGGCAGGAGATCATAGGATCGTCGGGGCTGCACGAAGAGGGGATTTCCTAGATGGAGGCAAAAGACAACATCTGCTCCGCCGCCGCCACAAGGCCTCGACTTGCAGCTCCAAGGTTTCAAATCGAGACTCGACTTTCTACTCCCGAGTGCACCTACACCCGCATGAACAGTACACTTGAAAAAGGTACAAAACAAAATCGAAAAAATCTAAAATTTTGGGACAACAAACTAGATCAAAAGTTTTAGTTGCTTGCAAAATTTCGTGACCAAATAACATTCAAGGAGCCCTCGGCAAAAAAAACAAATCTGTGTTCAAAGTTTTGTTCACTTTTGAGGAGTGATTTTGTTTTTTTTTTTGCTGAGGGCTCCTCAAATGTTACTTGGTTATGAAATTTTGCAGAAAGCTAAATCTGTTGATCTAGTTTGATGTCAAAAAAATTCAGATTTTTTCTTTTATGTTTTATATTTTTTTCATGTGTACTGTTCATGCGGGTGCACCTGCACCCGGGAGCAGCCACACCTTTCTCTTTCAAATCCCCGCCACATTGAAGCCCCTCTGCCCTTGCTCCCAGCATGCTCACCCTTTCTCCTCCTCCTTTTTTGAACTCAAGGAACGGTGGCTGGGAGACGGGCGTGGCATTGACGACGAGGAAATCAGATGGTACGGTGGCAGGGAGTAGCGGCTGATGGAACCCTAGCTGGGATGCGGTGAGGGGTCGTGTGCGTGGTGTGTGGGTTGGGTCTTGGGGCAAATGGGTGAGGAGGAGACAAAAAACTGTCAGAGTGGAAGAAAACCATGGGAGATGAAAGAAAAATCGATGGGGAAGGGGGATATGTCTTCGTTCGTTTGACCGACGGGGCAAGAAGCGATGATACCACCTACCAACTCGACCATTATGAGTAGAGATTACACAAATAATTAAAAGCCTACCTAATTTTCTACATGCCGCGAACCAACCTGTGGTTGGATGGTTAGAGAGACCCTGGTATCCCCAGCCCACCAGGGTTCAAGTCTTGATGCTTGCATTATTTCTGGATTTATTTTAGAATTTTCGGCGATGTGCTTTCAGTGAGAGGAGACGTTTTCGTCAACGACGAGGCGCCTACGGTAACTTCGTAAATCTCAAGATGATATGCCTACTGTATTTAGTTCTCTACATGCCTACTTAACCACCAACCAAATCAATTAGTTATCTTCCTAATTGAGGAAAAATCACTACTTCTAATTATGTGTAGGCATAATTAAGTGTCTACCTAATTAATTGATTGCATTAATCATTCGATTTCCAAATTGATTAGGTGCAAAAAATAATTCCTATTTAAATGAACCTAACTAAGAGCATACATAATTAACTCTCTAGCTAATTATTTGAATTAATGGTTTGCTTTACAAATTGATTCTGCGCTTGATTTCTAGAATATTTTTACATGCATGTCTATTACGAACGACGACGACTACCAGGTATTATAAAATACATTCTTTTAACGAATTTCTTATCATTTGAATGATCACACTTGATTTGAGAATGTAGCATGTCTGATTGTTTGTACGACTGATAGAAAATATAATCTGATCGCGTCCATGAACGCATGTACCTGGCGGTCTAACGACTCGCCTTCCACCACGGCCTTCCTTGACGCCATGATGCACACCCTGACATTCTTGAGTATCGCCCCGATATCAGGCCTGGCTACGGCATCCTCCGTGGCTTCGCGGACGGCGTCCCTTCACAGAGGCGCGCGGATGCATACGCCCATAAGAAAAAATATATTATTTTTGTTATATTAGGAAATTTATGATTGTCAATTAATAGTAGAGATAACAATAATAATAAATAGCATAGTGCATGGGATTAATGATCTCTTACTGATAAATATCTCATTTTGTTTTGAAAGGTTATCGAGAAAAATATTATGTCTATATTTTAGGAAGGTGATCTCACATATATGGTGCGATCTAAATTCTTAATTACCTATTATCTGCATGATTAAAATGAATCAACATCTGTCAAAGCAAGCACGAAACAAGATCTCTGTTTACTGGGATTTGGTTTTTTTAATGAGAAGAAGAAAAATCAATGGGAGGGGTGGTGGGAGGTGGGAGGAAATAAAACTGGACAAAAATAAAACCGGAGTATCAGGCTATCAACTGCTTCATTAGTACTAGAGATGCATATATTTAGTTTTGCATTGAGCGTATCAGTCAATGGATTTTGTCTAAATTTATACAATATATTTATAAATAAATTAAAGTATCAGAAGTCAAGTTCATAATGTAACTCTCTTTTGTATGTAACGTTCATGTTAAATTTAGTAACTATTTTACGTGAACTTAAATCACGTTTTACAAACATATCTAGTGCATCTAACTTTTTTGATATAACAATCCGTATTTCAGATTTAGGTGGTACAAATATTTAATAACTCTGTGATCTGAATTCTTCTAAGGGTACAAAACAGTAGATGTGTTGTAAGTTTCATTTTCCTTAACTAACATAATGGCCTAGTTCTTGTCGTCGTAACTAAAATACTGCCCAAGTTTCGTGTTAATTCCGGTACTTACAAGCACTTCCTAGATTCATACTACAGACGGTACGTGATTACGTGATTATTTGTGGTCTAAGATTCAGCCCCAATTTTTCCCTTACCAGCAAGATTGGCTAAGCCAAATGTCCGACTTCTTTTCGATAAAGGATAGTTTTTATTGATTCATAATGTAGCATCAAGGGGATACATGTACAATAAATATACACCCGGCCTTTACATAATTAAGATGTACATAGTCAATACTAACATAAAAAAAAGGTCAGCTGGCAAATAGCAAAGTCATAGAAGACCAAAGCTATGCCTAGAATAAAAAAGAAAAGAAAAAACAAAGTGAACAAAACAGCGGACAAGGAAAAACAATGACCATGGTCACCAACCTGCTCTTTACAACACAGGGACTACAAGAACGGTTCTTCAAAAACAACGCCTTCACAAAAGAAATGGCGCTGAAGCACCGCCGTTGCTGGATCCAACCAATAAAGGCTAGATTGTGGGTTTTCACCCTGAAGATAAAGTCTGAGCTAGTTTCAAGCAATGCCTTCAACAAGGTAGCGGCGAAAAACACTGCCATGCTAGGTATAACCAAGTAGGATAAGACCTAAGGTTTTCACCCTGGAGATCGAGACGACATAGTCGAGAAGCACCACCAAACTGAAATAATCTTGTGTTTCCACTTTCACTTTCCGCTATTTCAGCAGCGTTGCATACGCCATGAAGTTGACAATGAAGGAAGGTTATGGGCACCGCCAAAATCCCTCAGGATGTTCTGGCAGCACCGCATCATCCTCACAAGTGGCAGTCGGTGATAGATCTGTCTGACTACACCACCATGCACTGCCTCTTGCTTGGCCGCCCTTGCTGTATTGTAGGACTACAGTGCACCACCCGCGCGTCCGAGCGGAGAACCGCCTAACGGATATGGAGATGGTTGCCGCCGGTGAACCTCAGATCACGGGATCGTGGCTCCGACATAACCTGATCTTTGACAAGTATGTCGTCGGAGTCACAACACGCACCAGGGAGGTACTCCAGGGCAACACTACTACACGTGTGCACCATATCGAGTCCCCTCCCTCTTCCAGCGCACGGGAATCCCATCGTGTGAGCGCGGCGGACGACCTTCCGCTCCGTCTCGTCGGCACGCGAGCATCCCGCTGACTCTCTGCAAGGGAATCGGCTCCATCTTGCCAGCGAGGCAGCGAGCGGGGCGTTCCGCTGACTCCCGACCACTTCGATTGGGAGAACCGGCTTCCGGATTGCAGTGTCGCCCTTGTTCGCTGGTCCTCACCTAGCCGTGGCCGCTGCTGCAGCCATAGCCGCTGCATGGCGAATTAGGAGTACATACAGCCGCCCTTTTTCTCATACCTTGGTTGATTCCGCGCTGTCACGAATTACCATCGCAATCGCTAATGTTCACTTCTCACGCCGCAATGGAACCATCAGGCCCCTAAATGGAAAAAAAAGATTGAATACCCGGCAACCATATGCAGAACTTGTGCTTACAAGAACATTCGAAGAACAACAAACATACATCATCAACTAATCTGTGCCGGATAAGCTTACAGAATATGTCATCTACTGTCGTTCAGCCGTTGTCGTCTGTGAGCGATTCACAACAGAATAGTTTGGATCGCTTCTTGTCTACAGCGGTTCTGTTAGAACGCAATAGTTCTAAGAAGAGAAACAGCGGATACTTAAAGAACATACAAGGAAAGAAAAGAACACGCTGAACGGTTTCAGCACAAGGCTACCATTTTAGTGGACACTTGTTACAGGAACTGTTTATCGAAATGTCTGTCCATTAGAAAACGGACCCACAGAATAGGTATAATGTTTTCGCTTTATGATGCGAATACAGTTATATGTGTACTGATATACGTCAGCGAATATATGAAATATACAAACAAGATTGGTCTTGGCGCAGATCGGTGGCCACAATTTACGCGCCACCGCGTGCTATAAATCCACTCCGCGTTCACATTCGAAAGAAATTGTGTCAATGACATTTATTTTCTCTTGGCTCGTACCCATCCGAACCCACACATTTTCTAACTTATAAGATGTCCTCTTTTATATGTTTGTTATTGTTATATGCTCCTATCGGGATTCGGGAAGGTCTCCAACCTATCGAAATATTCCACAGGTAAGTAGCCAGTGGAGGAGCCAGCAGGAGCTAGTGAGGTCAAAGGCATCGCGTGGGTCGATCGACCAGGTGCCACCCCAAAAAGAGCAATTCGCCACGAGATGGACAGATCCATTGGGTGCATGTCTCCAGATGCATGGCCGAATAGGAGCGGAGGCCCACCCACCAAATAAAGCAGCAGAAAAAGTATTAGAGTAGAATTTTTACGGCGATGCGATCGACGACGGCGACCTCTACAACTCGGTTGCGTCTTCCGGCAGCTCGGAACCACGAGGGGGCATCTCTACCATCCCACTACACCACAGCATCGGACGGGGGCACCAACGCCATGCCATGCCATGTCGTGGCCTTGCTGCGGCGCACGCCATGTCAGCCAGGGGGAGTGCTGGCTTGTCAATGGCGCAGTGGCCGGACCGCGATGCGTTGTCAGGTACCTGGCGGCCAGCGGTGCGGGGATTCGATGCACACCGAGCTTGCTTGTCACCTTGTCAGCGGGTCGTGCCCGCTCCTTCTCCCGCTGTGCTTTGGCATGCCTTGTTTATATTTTCTTGACGGGTTGGCATTCCTAGTTTGGTACACCCATTTGATCTGTCAAAATGTTTTACACTCAGGAACGGAGGTAGTTGTAAAATAGCAGGTGACACTCCTATAAAAAGAAAGAGGACGTGCCACTTCTCTTCTTCTTGTTTTACAGTTGTTTGTTTTCCTCTTTCGCGCCATGTGTCAATCGGATAGGCCCTTCGCGGGGTTGTGGCTATTATTTAAACACTGGGTCGAGCCGAGCTGGAGTTGAAGCGATCGCAACCTTGGGGAAAAAGGTCACGAAAAAAGATTAAGTTGGTCTCTATGGTCAAGACTCAAGCTGCCGCCTTCTCATGGTCAATTGATTTCTAATAATAATCTTCCAAAAAATATGTTTTTTAAAGTCAAACGCGATCCATGAGAGGTGTCATATGCATATTTCTTCACGTGTAACCACCTCCAAAAATTGCTAACTAAATTCATTCATTTTTTTACCTTCATGGTTAGGAAGTCGTGCTTTAAGATGGCTTGAAATCCGCACTTTGCAAAGTCAGGCCTATCCTAGCCTGGTACATTTAAGTTGGTGTCCATGTTGGAACTGCTTTTCCGTTATGTTATGAGGGAGCAAAACATCTGCATCAAAGGAATTTTTCACGGTATCAAATATGTTCCTGAGAATAGTTCCGGTAAATGTTCTCTAAAAAGTAGAATATTGGTGATAAAAGGGTGTCATGCACGTAGAGTTCGCCCCCAGTCACCACCTTTGAAGGTTTCCAAATTAATTCCTTTTTGCAACACTATCCAAGGAAGAACATTGATCATCAACTTGGGCGAAAGGTATGTATGTTCATTGATGTGCATGACTATTTTTCACTATATATTCCTAGATTGATCCCGCATTAGCGATGCATAGCGTTCATTTGCATGAGAAAACTATGTCCTTATCTTCCGTAACTGTTGGACTTATATTCGAGCAAATCTCATATGCATTTGGAAGTGCTTGTGCCGCAAAGCAGTGAAGTGACGAGACAACTCCATGCATGTGATCATGGAATATTTTTTGTTTCAGGGCAGGACTACCTTTGATATTGACATTGGAACCCTACTAGGGTTTGACCTTGACACTCACTCACAAACGAATTTATGTTTTGCTTCTCTCCAAGCAGCAATGAACAACCATTCATTTTTTTTGTCCCTCTCTAGGGTCAGCATAACCTCATCTACAAAAAAATCAGCATATCTTGTGTAAGATCTCTCGGTTCCTCAGCTCAGAAAAAAAAAAGAAAAACTCTAAACTTTCATAAGGCCATGTTTACATTATCGTTTTTCTTTTAAATAGCCCTAGAAAAATACACATCTCTCCCCGTCGTTTAGTTTCCGACCAAAAATTGTTGATGGCTGGTAAGATACACTTCTAAGTTAAATAGCTTTATATTAGATTACACTGATGCCAAGTGCCGCCTGAGATTTTAGGACGACGAGGAGTAGATAGTATGGGGCTGAGAGCCACGCTTCTATCTCACTTCTATGTTTCTACCTTCATTTCCAACCTTACATTGCAAAAGGGGGGAAAGATGATGTGAGATTGGCTTGAGATAGACACGTGCAAGAACTACAACTGTTGGTCTGATCCCTGCAGGCAAATCAAGGTGTTCACATGACACGTGTGAAATTTCCGATGACATGGTTGCCACCGTTCAACATGGCACTATCTCTAGGAAAATAAGACGACTTGTTGCTGACAAGAAATACCAAATACGGACAATTATTACCCGATAAGGGAAAACCAGGAGACTTGTCCAGTGTATACACAAAAGCAACATCACCTTTTGCAGCAGAAGTGAACTTGGAGGTTGACCAACAATATGCACTGGTGATATATACATGCATGATATGGATTATACAACACTAAACACTTGTTGTGCAGGGTCGACCCATGACCTGATGACGGCCATGGTAGGCTTAAAGACCAAAAACATCATTTCCCAAACAAAGTATACATATATTCTAAGAGCATTTACTTGTTTTGTCAAGTACTATCGTTTTGGCGCATTCGTACATTGGAGGAATGTCACACTGATTTTTTTTCAACCAACAAAGTTGAATGTGTGTTCACTAAGAAAAGAAGGTGATACAATGTCAAAAAACACATGACCCATACAACATCATAGAAGCACTTACTAAACAACAAAAGTATCATCAACCCCAAAGTCGGCGATCGAGTAGTACAAAGATGAGAGAACCTAACCTAGACTAGAACAAAGCATACAAGCATGGGAACAAAAACCATCCACTTCAAAACGTAAATACAACCGCAAACAACATGATCCAAAATCGACTACCATAATGACGGTGACAACTGTAGCATAAACTCGGAGCCTTGAGAAAAACATTTGCACTAGTATAGGCAAACATAACCAAGCGTTGAGGCCATCTACTCAACATCACTGGACCAGCCTCAAACAGGCCATAGAAGAGGGGGGGTCATGGAGTGGACAAACACAAACCGGGGGAAGCATAAGGGTGCATGAGAGCACCAAGGATGAAACCAACCATGTCCTAGAAGTCGAAGACGAATCCGTGACCAACGCCTGAGCATCAACATAGGTCACGAAGAAGCCACGCACTGGCGGTGCTCTAGCCAGGGGATGGGCGGAAGAATGCACCGACGAAACCAGTGGCACCAACACTAGTAGGAAACCCTTATAAATGCAGACAACTTGTGGCGCCAGCTTTGAAAAGGACGTCACTGATATTTTGGCGAAATACCAATGGTATGGTGAAATGCAGGTGTGTCTATGCGATATACTCCATCTGTTCTAGAATATAATGTGTGTTGGTTTCCGTGCAAGTCAACCATTTGAATGTCTGACCGAGATTGTAGAACAACATAGCAACATCTGCAATACCTAATGATAGATAAAATATGAAGCTACTTTGCATGATGCATCAAACGATATAAATTTTGTATTGTGGGTATTTATATATTTTTTCAAGAACTCGGCCAAACATGCACTTGTTTCAGCTTTGAAAAAACAAATACACCTTATAAAGGAACAAAGGGAGTATGTAGTAGTGGCGTCGTTTGTCTCGCCGATGCCCCTGGGTTTAATTTTTGCAAAATAGTGCAGGTGATCCCTGTTTTCACGACACCGTACCACTGAATTTCCGCACTGATCATGTCCGACTTAACCACGATACTGGGTTCTATCATGTTGAACTGGGTTGCTTGCTATGTTAATTGCCGACTTGTTGTCGCACCATACATTCATACAACTGGTCTTCAATATCTTCAACTCTTCTAATAGATTTCTTGTCCATAACAACTCACTCAATCCTTGAGATATGAATCTGTATTCAACATCTGCGGTTGATTTGGAAACAACAGGTTGTTTCTTGCTTCTCCAAGACACTAAATTTCCTCCTACGAAAACACAATGGCATGAAGTTGATCTCCTATCATCCAGGCAGCTAGCCCAATCAGCATTACAATAACCATCCACAACAAGATGTCCATGACTTTTGTATATCAGTCCCTTCCTAGGAGAACCCTTCAAGTATCTCAGGATTCTATATACTACCTCTAGATGTCCACTTCTAGGCTCATGCATATATCTTCTCACAACACTTACTACAAATGCAATGTCTGGTCGTGTATGACACAAGTACAACAATCTTCCCACCAATCGCTGATATCTTTCTTTATCCACCAGATCACCTGATCGAGCAGTCACCTTAGGATTTTGATCAATTGGGGTTGAAGCAGCTCGACAACCCAACATGCCAACATTACAGAGGAGATCTAGGGTATACTTTCTTTGATAAAGAGTTATTCCTTTTCCAGACCTTGCCACTTCTATACCAAGGAAGTACTTGAGTCGATCAAGACCTTTAACTTTGAATGACTTACTCAGACACTCATTTAACCTTGCTATCTCTACGTCATCATCGCTAGTGATAATGATATCATCAACATAAACTGCAAGGATGGTCATTTTTTCTTTAAAGTGTTTGTAAAACAATGTATGGTCATAGTTGCATTGTCCATACCCCATGTCACACACATCCCGTCTAAACTTGTCAAACCAAGCTCTTGGAGACTGTTTCAGCCCATAAAGAGCTTTCTTTAGCCTGCATACCTTGCCAACAGTCTGAGAAGTCGAGAACCCAGGTAGAATATCCATGTATACCTCCTCCTTCAAGTCCCCATTGTCGGTGTCAAAACCGGCGGATCCCGGGTAGGGGGTCCCGAACTGTGCATCTAAGGTTGATGGTAACAGGAGGCAAGGGACATGATGTTTTACCCAGGTTTGGGCCCTCTCTATGGAGGTAATACCCTACGTCCTGCTTGACTGATATTGATGAGTATGAGTATTACAAGAGTTGATCTACCTCGAGATCGTAATGGCTAAACCATAGAGGTCTAGCTTGTATGGCTATGATAATGAATTCTCCCCCTCTCCGGACTAAGTCCTCCAGTTTATATAAGCACCGGGAGGATCTAGGGTTACTCAAGGTCGGTTACAAAGAAAGGAATCTACATATCCGGTCGCCAAGCTTGCCTTCCACGCCAAGGAGAGTCCCATCCGGACACGGGTGCAGTCTTTGTTCTTCGTATCTTCACAGCCCATCAGTCTGGCCCATGGCTAACAGGCCGGACGCCCAAGGACCCCTTAGTCCAGGACTCCCTCAGTAGCCCCTGAACCTGGCTTCAATGACAAGGTATCCGATGCATAGATCTGTCTTCGGCATTGCAAGACGGGTTCCTCCTTCCGAACTCCAAAACAGTCTTCAGACGAAACAAATGTGTCCAAATCTGCAACACACAACCGTAGAGAGTATAGTATTTTACGAATCCAATCTGCTGACAACTTTAGTAACATGACATCACGCTTCCCGGTCATTATTTCAAATTGTTTCCCATCCCGCTGTTCCATGTTTCGGGGCGTGGTTTTTATTGGCACGTCTTATTGAAGCGGAGATCGTGTCCCCTTATTACGGGATTTTTATTAATACGAGCGTGGGTAACCCAACCGTCCTGCGGGAAAGATTCCTTATGAATAGGCAGGTTCTTAGGCTTAGGAGGAGGCATTCAATATCCGTTGCCTTTATAAAGGAACTAAGGGCCGTATTTTTATGCCAAACCTCTCCTCAGCCTTCCCAACCTCGAGTTCTAGCACGCAAGGTTCGACTTCATTGCTTCAAGCCTCCCCATCATGTCCGGACCCAGCTCTCAAGGCCGATGGGTGGCTTCCTCGGTTAGATAGGAGGATATCGCAAAGCTTCGGGAGGCCAGATATTTGACCGCGGAGGTCCACCACAGGCTTCCTGCTCAAGGACAGGTTATTCCGACCCCCAGATCTGGTGAGAGGGTCGTATTCATCTCCCACTTCCTCTGAGGGATAGGGTTCGCTCTTCACCCCTTCGTCCGGGGACTAATGTTTTATTACGGACTAGATTTTCATGATCTAGCCCCGGATTCTATCCTCCACGTCTTGGCGTTTATCATTACGTGCGAGGCCTTCCTCTGAATCCCCCCACACTTCGGCTTATGGCTCAAGACCTTCAGTGCGAAGCCGAAGGTGGTTGACGGGGAACAGGTGGAGTGCGGTGGTGCTGTAGTGAGCAAGCTTACCAACACTCTTTGGCCAAAAGGCTCTTTCACCGAAGCCTCCCACCAATGGCAGCGAGAATGGTTTTATGTCACAGAACCCCGTAGCACCAAGTGGGCAGCTATTCCTGCGTTTCGTTCCGGCCCTCCGCTACAACTTGCATCATGGATTAACAAGGGGCTGGACTAGGGATCAGTTGATGAAGTGCAGACTTTACAGAGCCGCATCTGAACCCTCCTTGAGAGAGACATCGATCTTGTCAACGTGATTCAAGTGATGCTATTTCGCTGAATCCTGCCCTGCCAGCGCAGGTCTCGCCACATGTGGGAGCTCAATCCGGAATGACCATGAACCCTCCAACACTTCTTCGGCACCACTCACGAAGGGATGTGGAAGTAGGTTTTTGGGAAGTGAAAACATTGGCCGGACACTACCGAGGACGTTGGCCTTAACTGCAACCGTCCGGATACCCCGGTAAGCACTTGTCTTCCAAACACTCTGTAACTACGCATACCGTAATATGGTGCTGAGGAGGTTATCTTCCTCCAGGGATGGATAAGGAAGTCAGAACTAATTATGTGTTCGGCCCCTCTGCCCGAAGGCCCAGCGAATCCTATTTTAACAAGGATGCTAGCCATGGCACCGTACCAGATGCATGTGAAGGAGGGAGAGGTGGAGAGTGGAAAGACGAAAAATGACCCCTATTCCAAGGGTACATCAGACATTGTGTCCGGAGGAATCAAAATTCCCTCATCCGAAGACAAGAGTGAAGGGGGGGCACTATGTTCTCCCCTCATGGGAAGAAAAGGGCCGCCTCCAAAGATTGGGAGGAACATGCTCCTAAGCGAGGCAAGATGCCTCTGTTGGGTGGCTTGGGCTTGCAGGACGCCGAAGTGCAGTCTCATGACGAGGACAAGCCTCAGGCCAAATCGTAAGTGAACAAGGATGTTTTAAACATGTCCCATTCTTTTCTTATGATGCATGGCATATATATTTTTTGTAGTTCGGCACGCAGTCTTCTTCAACGATCCTCTTCCTCGGGGGAGCTTCTCCCCAAAATGATGGAAAGCGAGACGCCTCCACTGGCCTCTTCGCCCAATAAGGCGGACGACTTTGAGGTGTCGTCACGGAGGGTCTCCCCCGACCAACAAGTGGTGCAAGGGAGGATGAAGACATTACCCGAAGGTAACACCTCGGTGGCCCAATGTTCGAGGACCGACAACGAAGGCCTTGAACAGTCGGGTCTGCAGCCGGATATGAATGAACGGATCCCTTCTAAGGGAGGCCGTACTCCTATGGCAGCCTTCAAAGACCCAGAGGCGCCGGATATGTTGACGAACATG
Organism: Triticum urartu; assembly: GCF_003073215.2. Taxonomy (NCBI): domain Eukaryota; kingdom Viridiplantae; phylum Streptophyta; class Magnoliopsida; order Poales; family Poaceae; genus Triticum; species Triticum urartu. Next base: position 408,200,103 of record NC_053028.1, read on the forward strand.
CTACGACGTGCGTCCGTCTTAGAGGAACATCATACCTTGATGGGCATGGTGGTCGAAAAGAGCATGTCCGCGAAAAGCGGATTGAATGAGGCCTTCGTGGCCCTGCTAAGAGGCTTCGAGGTTTGTGATGTAATGTTTTCAACTATATTTTATTTGCAAAGATGCACCTGTGTATAGGTACTAGCCCCTGAGAATCGGGGTTGGCTTCCCATGGGAGGCGAACGGAGGATCAAGAAGAAATATTCAAGGACTAATCTGATTAATTTGAACACAGGCTGCCTCCCCCCTGGCTACTTCCTAGACTACGGATATTACCGAGCTGCAGCGGAAGCTTGACATGGCCGGGGATGATATTGCGCTAATCAATAGGCTTCTTGATGAGGCGCAAGGTATGTATTCGGGGCAGTCCCTTTACGTACATTTTTGTGATATAAGCATGACGCTGAAAGTTATATGCATGACTGCAGATGGTGCCGCCGCCGTTGAAATACTTCGGGTAGAGCTGGCCCGGGCCAAGGAGCAGGCCCAGTTTAGTGATGTAGCTGCCGAAAAGGCATCGGCTGAGTTAAAAGCCGAACAGGCTGCTCGGCGCCCAGACGAGGAGAAGATATCCAAGATGGCGCTCGAAGTGAAAAAAGCTGTGAATCGCTGTGAACTTCTTGAGAAGGAAAATGAAGCCAAAACGGCTGAGCTTGACAAGGCCTTACGAGAGGCAAGAGAAGCACGGTATGAATCCAGAGTAGCCCGTGAGGAGATCCGACAAGATGGAGAGATTGCGGCTGGTAAGCCCTTTTTATTACAAACTAAGTTCGGTGATCCGAATTATGCTCAGCTTAACCAAGTATGGAGTTCACTAGACGTGTTTTTGGACCTTTCGAAGAGTTCATCCGATGCGGCGCAGTTTTACCAAGCGCAAGAGGGGTATGCAACGGAGAAGCTTTTCTGGTCATAGTTCGGCGTATTGAAACGCCCTCTGCTGCTAAATGAACATATGTCCCAATGGACCGAGCTTCACAAGATGTCCGGTGCTGCCATGAAGAACGTCATACTTCAGCTGTGGCCGACTGAGCCGATTTTGAATAGCTATTTTGGCTTGGTGCGGCGGCTTGCTGATGCGGTGCCATGTATCGACGCCGTGAAGCGGTCGTCGTGCATTGAAGGTGCACGGATGGCCTTTTCCCGAGTCAAAACATATTGGGGAAGATGAAGACCATCGATGTTGCAACGCAGGGTCCACCCAAGGGCAAGGACCATCACGCACCGGAGTATTACTTTGAGGACGTCATGGAGGCTGCCCGTTTGATAGAGGGTCAATGTTCGAAAAGCATAATATTTGAGTGAATTTTTACGAAAAAGACAATTGTTATAATCAGTCTATATTTTTGATTTTGCCTAAAGGCTTTTGATCCTCCTGTGCGGCTGTTTGTATATGATCTGAAAGTTTTCCAGTCGTCGGCTTCAGCCCCCTCGTAAGAAGTACAGGGATGTTCAAAAAAGCATCTGATCACTCTTGACCCAACGTCTTGGTCCGTGAAGGAGGTGTCAATGCGGCGAACCAGGCAACTAGACTATAGGGCGTTAACACTTTCACTTAGCCATAGGAGTTTTATGGCGGGTCTACGACATAGCCCCTGGTATGTATGCGGCTTATTCATACGATGCGTTTACATATTTGACCGGAAAGAGGTCTTTCGTGTGATACGGAGGAATTGCTAAAGATTCCAATAAGTCATCAAGTGGTTGACCGGCTCTCGCCGCATCATGACAGCCAGTTTTCGGCTTTCTCTACTGAGGTGCTTAACCAGGTGAACCGGAAGCACAATCGCAGTAGTTCTCCCTTTACTACCCTAGCCGATAGAGCGGAACGCAGGATAGCAAGCAAAGGAGTCGGGCAACCCAACTATTGACCCAAGACATGATTCGGAGCTGATGCATATAAGGCCAAACTCGCGACGCCGAACTGCGCTATAGAGCTGTTTGGACTTGTCGGCAACTCGCTTGTTCCCATACCGAGCCCCTAGCAAGTTATGCCGAGGTGTATGTTTGAAACAACCGTAGGGGCAAAACTCGGTCCTTTAGAAAAGAATGGATTATTTTTACTAGGATCTTGAGAGATGTGCCAATCATGTATATAGATAACAAAGCCGCAACCCCGGCTATTTAATATGCCAGGGGTCGAAGGCGGAGGAAAAAGGCATTTCACAGGCTCGAAATAGAGAGTGCGGTCTACAAAAAGTAATTTTGGACCTCCTGTCGCACGTCTGCGCCGTCTGTCCTCGGGGAAGGGACTCCTCGACGGGAATAGCCCCTTAGGTGGATCCGAACTCCGATGGAGTCAGTTTATAGATTTGTCCTTTGCGTCACCTGTTTTTAAGAGAAAACAAAGAAAAAGGAAAGTAGATAAAAAATGTTACTGGAATGTTTGCAGGCTTATCCGTATTGTGCTTCCGCCAATGCCCATGGTATCTTGAGTGCGTAGTGATGTATGCGCGGTACAAATTTTGCGGGTATATGAAGTGGGCGGCGGAAGCTGAACTGCTATTTCTGCTCCGTGATTGATCGATCGGGGGGAAATTGCTTCTGACCCCCGGTATTTGCTTGGTGAACCCTTCCGTCGTCCCTATCGCCTAGTGGCCCCCTCCCCTTGTGTTCGGCGTTGAGCTTGCCGGCCTACTTGAAGACCCAAGAGTTTCTGTTGGTATGATTAGCTGGTTTATTGGGGTGTCTGTGAATTTGTCAGGGTTGGTCCAATATCCTGTCTAGGTTGGATGGTCCGTCTTGGTTCGCCTTGAATGGCTTTTTCCGTTGACTGGGTTTGAGATTGCTGAATCCGGCGTTGACCGCCGTGTCGCGTGATCTGTCATTATCATTGTGACTGTTGTGTTTGCTTCGTCGTGGCTTGCCATTGCCGTCTCGGATTTCAGAGGTGCCCGAGTCGCTGGCGTTGTTGCTTCTACAAGCGAGCCAGCTGTGTTCTCCTGCGCAAAAGCGAGTCATTAGAGCGGTAAGGGCTGTCATGGATTTAGGTCCTTCTTGACCGAGGTGGCGTGCAAGCCACTCATCCCGGTGAAGGAAATATGCCCTAGAGGAAATAATGAAGTTATTATTTATTTCCTTATATCATGATAAAAGTTTATTATTCATGCTAGAATTGTATTAACCGGAAACATAATACATGTGTGAATACATAGACAAACAGAGTGTCACTAGTATGCCTCTACTTGACTAGCTCGTTAATCAAAGATGGCTATGTTTCCTAACCATGGACAAAGAGTTGTCATTTGATTAACGGGATCACATCATTAGTTGAATGATCTGATTGACATGACCCATTCCATTAGCTTAGCACCCGATCGTTTAGTATGTTGCTATTGCTTTCTTCATGACTTATACATGTTCCTATGACTATGAGATTATGCAACTCCCGTTTGCCGGAGGAACACTTTGTGTGCTACCAAACGTCACAACGTAACTAGGTGATTATAAAGGAGCTCTACAGGTGTCTCCAAAGGTACATGTTGGGTTGGCGTATTTCGAGATTAGGGTTTGTCACTCCGATTGTCGGAGAGGTATCTCTGGGCCCTCTCGGTAATGCACATCACTGAAGCCTTGCATGCATTGCAACTAATGAGTTAGTTGCGGGATGATGTATTACGGAACGAGTAAAGAGACTTGCCGGTAACGAGATTGAACTAGGTATTGGATACCGACGATCGAATCTCGGGCAAGTAACATACCGATGACAAAGGGAACAACGTATGTTGTTATGCGGTCTGACCGATAAAAGATCTTCGTAGAATATGTAGGAGCCAATATGAGCATCCAGGTTCCGCTATTGGTTATTGATCGAAGACGTGTCTCGGTCATGTCTACATTGTTCTCGAACCCGTAGGGTCCGCACGCTTAAGGTTACGATGACAGTTATATTATGAGTTTATGCATTTTGATGTACCGAAGTTTGTTCGGAGTCCCTGATGTGATCACGGACATGACGAGGAGTCTCGAAATGGTCGAGACATAAAGATTGATATATTGGAAGCCTATATTTGGATATCGGAAGCGTTCCGGGTGAAATCGGGATTTTACCGGATTACCGGGAGGTTACCGGAACCCCCCGGGAGGTATATGGGCCTTAGTGGGCCTTAGTGGAAGAGAGGAGAGGTGGCCAGAGATGGGCCGCGCGCCCCTCCCCCCTTTGGTCCGAATAGGACAAGGAGAGGGGGCCGGCCCCCCTTCCTCCTCTCTCTCCTCTTTTCCCCCCTCCGCGAATCCTATTCCAACTAGGAAAGGGGGGGAGTCCTACTCCCGGAAGGAGTAGGACTCCTCCTGGCGCGCCACCCCTTGGCCGGCCAGCCCCCCCTTTGAGCCTTTATATACGGAGGCACGGGGCACCCCTAGAGACACAAGTTGATCCACGTGATCATATTCTTAGCCGTGTGCGGTGCCCCCTTCCACCATAGTCCTCGATAATATTGTAGCGGTGCTTAGGAGAAGCCCTGCGACGGTAGTACATCAGGATCATCACCACGCCGTCGTACTGACGGAACTCTTCCCCGACACTTTGTTGGATCGGAGTCCGGGGATCGTCATCGAGCTGAATGTGTGCTAGAACTCGGAGGTGCCATAGTTTCGGTGCTTGATCGGTCGGGCCGTGGAGACGTACGACTACATCAACCAAGTTAACGCTTCCGTTGTCGATCTACAAGGGTACGTAGATCACACTCTCCCCCTATCGTTGCTATGCATCACCATGATCCTGCGTGTGCGTAGGAAATTTTTTGAAATTACTACGAAACCCAACAGTGGCATCCGAGCCTAGGTTTTATGTGTTGATGTTATATGCACGAGTAGAACACAAGTGAGTTGTGGGCGATATAAGTCATACTGCTTACCAGCATGTCATACTTTGGTTCGGCGGTATTGTTGGACGAAGCGGCCCGGACCGACATTACGCGTACGCTTACGCGAGACCGGTTCTCCCGACGTGCTTTGCACAAAGGTGGCTAGCGGGTGACAGTTTCTCCAACTTTAGTTGAACCGAGTGTGGCTACGCCCGGTCCTTGCGAAGGTTAAAACAGCACCAACTTGACAAACTATCGTTGTGGTTTTGATGCGTAGGTAAGATTGGTTCTTGCTTAAGCCCGTAGCAGCCACGTAAAACTTGCAACAACAAAGTAGAGGACGTCTAACTTGTTTTTGCAGGGCATGTTCTGATGTGATATGGTCAAGACATGATGCTAAATTTTATTGTATGAGATGATCATGTTTTGTAACCGAGTTATCGGCAACTGGCAGGAGCCATATGGTTGTCACTTTATTGTATGCAATGCAATCGCGCTATAATGCTTTACTTTATCACTAAGCGGTAGCGATAGTCGTGGAAGCATGAGATTGGTGAGACGACAATGATGCTACGATGGAGATCAAGGTGTCGCGCCGGTGACGATGGTGATCACGACGGTGCTTCGAGGATGGAGATCACAAGCACAAGATGATGATGGACATATCATATCACTTATATTGATTGCATGTGATGTTTATCTTTTATGCATCTTATCTTGCTTTGATTGACGGTAGCATTATAAGATGATCTCTCACTAATTATCAAGAAGTGTTCTCCCTGAGTATGCACCGTTGCGAAAGTTCTTCGTGCTGAGACACCACGTGATGATCGGGTGTGATAGGCTCTACGTTCAAATACAACGGGTGCAAAACAGTTGCACACGTAGAATACTCAGGTTATACTTGATGAGCCAAGCATATACAGATATGGCCCCTGAACACGGAGATCGAAAGGTCGAGCGTGAATCATATAGTAGATATGATCAACATAGTGATGTTCACCAATGAAACTACTCCATCTCACGTGATGATCGGACATGGTTTAGTTGACTTGGATCACATAATCACTTAGAGGATTAGAGGGATGTCTATCTAAGTGGGAGTTCTTTAAGTAATATGATTAATTGAACCTAAATTTATCATGAACTTAGTACCTGATAGTATCTTGCTTATGTATGTTTGATTGTAGATAGATGGCCCGTGCTGTTGTTCCGTTGAATTTTAATACGTTCCTTGAGAAAGCAAAGTTGAAAGATGATGGTAGCAATTACACGGACTGGGTCCGTAACTTGAGGATTATCCTCATTGTTGCACAGAAGAATTATGTCCTGGAAGCACCGCTGGGTGCCAGGCCTGCTGCTGGAGCAACACCAGATGTTATGAACATCTGGCAGAGCAAAGCTGATGACTACTCGATAGTTCAATGTGCCATGCTTTACAGCTTAGAACCGGGACTTCAACGACGTTTTGAACGTCATGGGGCATATGAGATGTTCTAGGAGTTGAAGTTAATATTTCAAGCAAATGCCCGGATTGAGAGATATGAAGTCTCCAATAAGTTCTATAGCTACAAGATGGAGGAGAATAGTTCTGTCAGTGAGCATATACTCAAGATGTCTGGGTATTGTAATCACTTGATTCAACTTGGAGTTAATCTTCCGGATGATAGCGTCATTGACAGAATTCTCCAATCACTTCCACCAAGCTACAAGAGCTTCATGATGAACTATAATATGCAAGGGATGAATAAGACTATTCCCGAGCTCTTCGCAATGCTGAAAGCTGCGGAGGTAGAAATCAAGAAGGAGCATCAAGTGTTGATGGTCAACAAGACCACTAGTTTCAAGAAAAAGGGCAAAGGGAAGAAGAAGGGGAACTTCAAGAAGAACAGCAAGCAAGTTGCTGCTCAAGAGAAGAAACCCAAGTCTGGACCTAAGCCTGAAACTGAGTGCTTCTACTGCAAGCAGACTGGTCACTGGAAGCGGAACTGCCCCAAGTATTTGGCGGATAAGAAGGATGGCAAGGTGAACAAAGGTATATGTGATATACATGTTATTGATGTGTACCTTACTAATGCTCACAGTAGCACCTGGGTATTTGATATTGGTTCTGTTGCTAATATTTGCAACTCGAAACAGGGACTACGGATTAAGCGAAGATTGGCTAAGGACGAGGTGACGATGCGCGTGGCAAAACGGTTCCAAAGTTGATGTGATCACAGTCGGCGCGCTACCTCTACATCTACCTTCGGGATTAATATTAGACCTAAATAATTGTTATTTGGTGCCAGCGTTAAGCATGAACATTATATCTGGATCTTGTTTCATGCGAGACGGTTATTCATTTAAATCAGAGAATAATGGTTGTTCTATTTATATGAGTAATATCTTTTATGGTCATGCACCCTTGAAGAATGGTCTATTCTTATTGAAACTCGATAGTAGTGACACACATATTCATAATGTTGAAGCCAAAAGATGCAGAGTTGATAATGATAGTGCAACTTATTTGTGGCACTGCCGTTTAGGTCATATCGGTGTAAAGTGCATGAAGAAACTCCATACTGATGGACTTTTGGAACCACTTGATTATGAATCACTTGGTACTTGCGAACCGTGCCTCATGGGCAAGATGACTAAAACGCCGTTCTCCGGTACTATGGAGAGAGCAACAGATTTGTTGGAAATCATACATACAGATGTATGTGGTCCGATGAATATTGAGGCTCGTGGCGGGTATCGTTATTTTCTCACCTTCGCAGATGATTTAAGCAGATATGGGTATATCTACTTAATGAAACATAAGTCTGAAACGTTTGACAAGTTCAAAGAATTTCAGAGTGAAGTTGAAAATCATCGTAACAAGAAAATAAAGTTTCTACGATCTGATCGTGGAGGAGAATATTTGAGTTACGAGTTTGGTGTACATTTGAAACAATGCGGAATAGTTTTGCAACTCACGCCACCCGGAACACCACAGCGTAATGGTGTGTCCGAACGTCGTAATCGTACTTTACTAGATATGGTGCGATCTATGATGTCTCTTACTGATTTACCGCTATCGTTTTGGGGTTATGCTTTGGAGACGGCCGCATTCACGTTAAATAGGGCACCATCAAAATCCGTTGAGACGACGCCTTATGAACTATGGTTTGGCAAGAAACCAAAGTTGTCGTTTCTGAAAGTTTGGGGCTGCGATGCTTATGTGAAAAAAGCTTCAACCTGATAAGCTCGAACCCCAATCGGAGAAATGTGTCTTCATAGGATATCCTAAGGACACTATTGGATACACCATCTATCACAGATCCGAAGGCAAGACTTTTGTTGCTAAGTTCGGAAACTTTCTGGAGAAGGAGTTTCTCTCGAAAGAAGTGAGTGGGAGGAAAGTAGAACTTGACGAGGTAACTGTACCTGCTCCCTTATTGGAAAGTAGTGCATCACAGAAAACTGTTTCTGTGACACCTACACCAATTAGTGAGGAAGCTAATGATAACGATCATGAAACTTCAGAACAAGACACTACTGAACCTCGTAGATCAACCAGAGTGAGATCCGCGCCAGAGTGGTATGGTAATCCTGTTCTGGAAGTCATGCTACTAGATCATGATGAACCTACGAACTATGAAGAAGCGATGGTGAGCCCAGATTCCGCAAAATGGCTTGAAGCCATGAGATCTGAGATGGGATCCATGTATGAGAACAAAGTGTGGACTTTGGTTGACTTGCCCAATGATCGGCAAGCAATTGAGAATAAATGGATCTTCAAGAAGAAGACTGACGCCGACGGTAATGTTACTATTTACAAAGCTCGACTTGTCGCAAAAGGGTCTCGGCAAGTTCAAGGGATTGAGTACAATGAGACCTTCTCACCCGTAGCGATGCTTAAGTCTGTCCGAATCATGTTAGCAATTGCCGCATTTTATGATTATGAAATTTGGCAGATGGATGTCAAAACTGCATTCCTGAATGGATTTCTAGAAGAAGAGTTGTATATGATGCAACCAAAGGGTTTTGTCGATCCAAAGGGAGCTAACAAAGTGTGCAAGCTCCAGCAATCCATTTATGGACTGGTGCAAGCCTCTCGGAGTTGGAATAAACGCTTTGATAGTGTGATCAAAGCATTTGGTTTTATACAGACTTTCAGAGAAGCCTGTATTTACAAGAAAGTGAGTGGGAGCTCTGTAGCATTTCTGATATTATATGTGGATGGCATATTACTGATTGGAAATGATATAGAATTTCTGGATAGCATAAAGGGATACTTGAATAAGAGTTTTTCAATGAAAGACCTCGGTGAAGCTACTTACATATTAGGCATTAAGATCTATAGAGATAGATCAAGACGCTTAATTGGACTTTCACAAAGCACATAGCTTGACAAAGTTTTGAAGAAGTTCAAAATGGATCAAGCAAAGAAAGGGTTCTTGCCTATGTTACAAGGTGTGAAGTTGAGTCAGACTCAATGCCCGACCACTGCAGAAGATAGAGAGAAAATGAAAGATGTTCCCTATGCTTCAGCCATAGGCTCTATCATGTATGCAATGCTGTGTACCAGACCTGATGTGTGCCTTGCTATAAGTCTAGCAGGGAGGTACCAAAGTAATCCAGGAGTGGATCACTGGACAGCGGTCAAGAACATCCTGAAGTACCTTAAAAGGACTAAGGATATGTTTCTCGTATATGGAGGTGACAAAGAGCTCATCGTAGACGGTTACGTGGATGCAAGCTTTGACACTGATCCGGATGATTCTAAATCGCAAATCGGATACGTGTTTACATTAAACGGTGGAGCTGTCAGTTGGTGCAGTTTTAAACAAAGCGTCGTGGCGGGATCTACATGTGAAGCGGAGTACATAGCTGCTCCGGAAGCAGCAAACGAAGGAGTCTGGATGAAGGAGTTCATATCCGATCTAGGTGTCATACCTAGTGCTTCGGGTCCAATGAAAATCTTTTGTGACAATACTGGTGCAATTGCCTTGGCGAAGGAATCCAGATTTCACAAGAGAACCAAGCACATCAAGAGACGCTTCAATTCCATCCGGGATCTAGTCCAGGTGGGAGACATAGAGATTTGCAAGATACATACGGATCTGAATGTAGCATACCCGTTGACTAAGCCTCTTCCACGAGCAAAACATGATCAGCACCAAGGCTCCATGGGTGTTAGAATCATTACAGTATAATCTAGATTATTGACTCTAGTGCAAGTGGGAGACTGAAGGAAATATGCCCTAGAGGCAATAATAAAGTTATTATTTATTTCCTTATATCATGATAAAAGTTTATTATTCATGCTAGAATTGTATTAACCGGAAACATAATACATGTGTGAATACATAGACAGACAGAGTGTCACTAGTATGCCTCTACTTGACTAGCTCGTTAATCAAAGATGGTTATGTTTCCTAACCATGGAAAAAGAGTTGTCATTTGATTAATGGGATCACATCATTAGTTGAATGATCTGATTGACATGACCCATTCCATTAGCTTAGCACCCGATCGTTTAGTATGTTGCTATTGCTTTCTTCATGAATTATACATGTTCCTATGACTATGAGATTATGCAACTCCCGTTTGCCGGAGGAACACTTTGTGTGCTACCAAACGTCACAACGTAACAGGTTGATTATAAAGGAGCTCTACAGGTGTCTCCAAAGGTACATGTTGGGTTGGCGTATTTCGAGATTAGGATTTGTCACTCCGATTGTCGGAGAGGTATCTCTGGGCCCTCTCGGTAATGCACATCACTGAAGCCTTGCAAGCATTGCAACTAATGAGTTAGTTGCGGGATGATGTATTACGGAACGAGTAAAGAGACTTGCCGGTAACGAGATTGAACTAGGTATTGGATACCGACGATCGAATCTCGGGCAAGTAACATACCGATGACAAAGGGAACAACGTATGTTGTTATGCGGTCTGACCGATAAAAGATCTTCGTACAATATGTAGGAGCCAATATGAGCATCCAGGTTCCGCTATTGGTTATTGACCAGAGACGTGTCTCGGTCATGTCTACATTGTTCTCGAACCCGTAGGGTCTGCACGCTTAAGGTTACGATGACAGTTATATTATGAGTTTATGCATTTTGATGTACCGAAGTTTGTTCGGAGTCCCGGATGTGATCACGGACATGACGAGGAGTCTCGAAATGGTCGAGACATAAATATTGATATATTGGAAGCCTATATTTGGATATCGGAAGTGTTCCGGGTGAAATCGGGATTTTACCGGATTACCGGGAGGTTATCGGAACCCCCCGGGAGGTATATGGGCCTTAGTGGGCCTTAGTGGAAGAGAGGAGAGGTGGCCAGAGATGGGCCGCGTGCCCCTCCCCCCTTTGGTTCGAATAGGACAAGGAGAGGGGGCCGACCCCCCTTCCTCCTCTCTCTCCTCTTTTCCCTCCTCCGAGAATCCTATTCCAACTAGGAAAGGGGGGAGTCCTACTCCCGGAAGGAGTAGGACTCCTCCTGGCGCTCCACCCCTTGGCCGGCCAGCCCCCCCCTTTGAGCCTTTATATACGGAGGCATGGGGCACCCCTAGAGACACAAGTTGATCCACGTGATCATATTCTTAGCCGTGTGCGGTGCCCCCTTCCACCATAGTCCTCGATAATATTGTAGCGGTGCTTAGGCGAAGCCCTGCGACGGTAGTACATCAAGATCTTCACCACGCCGTCGTGCTGACGGAACTCTTCCCCGACACTTTGCTGGATCGGAGTCCGGGGATCGTCATCGAGCTGAACGTGTGCTAGAACTCAGAGGTGCCGTAGTTTCGGTGCTTGATCGGTCGGGCCGTGGAGACGTACGACTACATCAACCAAGTTAACGCTTCCGTTGTCGATCTACAAGGGTACGTAGATCACACTCTCCCCCTCTCGTTGCTATGCATCACCATGATCTTGCGTGTGCGTAGGAAATTTTTTATAATTACTACGAAACCCAACACTCGGACGTTGTGTTTGAAGGCCGCAAGGGCTTCCGCGTCTGGACAGTCGACGATTTGGTTCTTTTTAACTAAGAACCTAGTCCAGAGCTTCTTGGCCGACTCTCCGGGCTGCTGGACAATGTGACTTAAGTCATCGGCGTCCGGTGGACGGACATACGTTCCTTGGAAGTTGTCGCGAAATGCGTCCTCCAAATCTTCCCAGCTGCCGATAGAATTTTCCGGCAGACTGTTTAACCAATCCCGAGCTGGTCCTTTGAGTTTTAGTGGTAGGTATTTGATGGCATGAAGTTCATCTCCTCGGTCCATGTGGATATGGAGGAGGAAGTCCTCAATCCATACAGCAGGATCCGTTGTTCCATCGTATGATTCGTTATTCATGGGTTTGAACCCGACTGGGAATTCATGCTCCATTACTTCGTCTGTGAATCAAAGCAGGTGTGCGGCGCCTCTATGTTGGGCCACACTGTGTTGTACCTACGATGGAGTCCGTTTGCGGTTTTCGGCCCGGGCGTGGCTAGGTTTGTCACATCCGAATAGGTAGCCGTCGCCGCGTGTCGAGGCACGTCCTCATGATCCATAGATTGATCTAGTATGCCCCGCTCTGATGTTCTGGTCCTACTGGAGGTCATATTTGTGACCGAGAGCTGTTTTATCTTTGCCTTTATAATGAGGCGAGGCGGGCTGGTGTTCGGCTTGAGTTGCCGCTTTATCTCGGCCACGTGGTATTCTGTCAGCCCCATTGCATGATGTGGTATGAGCTCTAGCACCTCATCGTCGAACTGAGGTAGTAATTTGCGCTTCGGGTAGCTTTTGGCTGGGCGCTTAGGGCCGTATTCTTCGGCTGTTAGGACATTAGTCCATCTATCATTTAACAGATCTTGATCAGCCTGAAGTTGCAACTGCTTCTTTTTCAGGCTTCTTGAAATGGCTTTTAGCTGGCGCTTGAAGTGCTCCTGCTCGAGAGGTTCCTCAGGCATGATGAAATCCTCATCGCCGAGGCTCTCCTCATCCTCAGAGAGCGGAAGATAATTGCTGTCCTCCGAGTCTTCGTGTATGGCCTGTTCATCAGGGATGTCGTGCCCGTCCTCCCATTCATTCTATTCGAACGTTGCCCCAACAAGGTCTTCATTGTCTTCAGCATCGTCTGGAGTATTATTTTCTCCGATGCCGGTGTTGCTGTCTTCTGCACGGTGTGGCGTAGAGCGGCGCCGCTGACGCCGGTGTCTAGGCTGTGCCCCCGGAGGTTTATCCTTAACTGGGTCTTCTTTGTCATCGTCGTGAGGTTCTTTAGGTGTATCCACCATGTATACGTTGTACGAAGAAGTGGCCGTCCGGCATCCAATAACCGGTGGGTTCTGGCCATGTTCCTCCTCGCATCGTCGTCCATACCGTCGATGTCTTCGGAGCCATAATCGAGCATGTCGGTTAAGTCATCGACAGTGGTTATGAAGTGGGTGGCGGGTGGGGAGCGAAATTCTCCATCGTCAGCCCCTAGTCTGAACCGGATATAGTTCGGTTGCGGGTCCTTCGCCAGGGACAGGTTTTTTTAATGAGTTTAGCATGTCGCCCAAAGGCGAGTGCTGGAAGATATCTGCGGTGCTAAACTCGAAGATCGATAAACGATCAAGTTCGGCGTCCGCAGGCTCACGTGGTTCAGAACTTATGGCCGGAGACGAGTCCGGAGTTCCGGTGACAAAGACGTCGTGAGAGTTTAAGTCTATGTGCGGTTCCAATGCCATGGAATATGCGTCCTTCGTGGTGGGGTTGATCCTCCCATCCTCGGATGGCGCAGTCTGCTCCTGCTCTAAGGCCAGAGCGGTTACAGAGGCGATCTCCTGGATACGGTCTGATGACAGATTTAGGTCATGATCATCGGGGTGACCGGGGGTGGCAGCCGCGGTCTCGAATCCGGCGAGATCAAGTCTCCACGGATGTCCGCAACGTAGTTCAGGCTCCCAAATCTGACCTGATGGCTAGGGGCATAGCTATCGATCTTCTCCAGGTGGCCACACGAGTTGGCCCGCAGTGCGAAGCCACCGAACACGAGGATCTGTCTGGGGAGGAAAGTTTCTCCTTGGACAGCGTCACTATTGATGATTGAAGGGGCCATCAAACCTTTTGGCGACAACACAATGGAACTTTCAATGAAAGCACCAATGTCGGTGTCAAAACCGGCAGATCTCGGGTAGGGGGTCCCGAACTGTGCATCTAAGGTTGATGGTAACAGGAGGCAAGGGACACGATGTTTTACCCAGGTTCGGGCCCTCTCTATGGAGGTAATACCCTACGTCCTGCTTGATTGATGTTGATGAGTATGCGTATTACAAGAGTTGATCTACCTCAAGATCGTAATGGCTAAACCCTAGAGGTCTAGCTTGTATGGCCATGATAATGAATTCTCCCCCTCTCTGGACTAAGTCGTCTAGTTTATATAAGCACCGGGAGGATCTAGGGTTACACAAGGTCGGTTACAAAGAAAGGAATCGACATATCCGGTTGCCAAGCTTGCCTTCCATGCCAAGGAGAGTCCCATCCGGACACGGGTGCAGTCTTCGGTCTTTGTATCTTCACAACCCATCAGTCCGGCCCATGGCTAACAGGCCGGACACCCGAGGACCCCTTAGTCCAGGTCTCCCTCACCCATGCAAGAAGGAATTCTTCACATCAAGTTGGTGTAAAGGCCACCCGAAATTTGCTGCGCAGGAGATCAGAATCCTCACGGTGTTCATCTTTTCTACTAGAGCAAAGGTCTCATTGTAGTCAATGCCCTATGTCTGGATGTACCCCCTCGCCACAAGCCTTGCTTTGTACCTTTCAACCTTTCCTTCTACATTCTGCTTCATAGCCTATACCCACCTGCAGCTAACAGCCTTCTTTCCTATTGGAAGGGGTGTTAGTACCCATGTCTTGTTCTTAAACAGAGCCTCCAGCTCCACCATGGCCACTCGCCACTTTGAATCCTCCTTTGCCTTCTTCTAGTCAGACGGAATGGACACATACTGAACAGAAGCAACAAATGCTTTGTGGGCTGGAGGTAATGCTTCGTATGAAACATAATTTCCAATATCATTATCATCAAATCCATACCGTTTCTCTGGAATCCCTGATGTTTCTCGAGTAGTTCTCCTTAAGGCCACTGACCCTTCATCTTGATCACTGATACGTCTCCAACGTATCTATAATTTTTGATTGTTCCATGCTATTATATTATCTATTTTGGATGTTTTATATGCATTAATATGCTACTTTATATTATTTGTGGGACTAACTTATTAATCTAGAGCCCAGTGCCAGTTTCTGTTTTTCCTTGTTTTGAGTTTCGCAGAAAAGGAATACCAAATGGTGTCCAAACGGAATGAAACTTCACGATGATTTTTCTTGGACCAGAAGACACCCAGGGGACTTGGAGTCCAAGTCAGAAGAGCCACGAGGTGGCGGCAAGGGTGGAGGGCGCGCCCTAGGGGGGCACCCCCTACCTTGTGAGCCCCTCGGTGACTCCCTGACCTAGCTCTTCGTCCTATATATTCACATATATTCCTAAACCCTTAGGGGAGTCCACAAAAATACTTTTCCGCCGCCGCAACCTTCTATTCCCATGAGATCCCATCTTGGGGCCTTTTCCAGCATCCTGCCGGAGGGGGATTCGATCACGGAGGGCATCTACATCAACTCTATTCCCTTCCGATGAAGCGTGACTAGTTTACCTCAGACCTACGGGTCCATAGCTAGTAGCTATATGGCTTCTTCTCTCTCTTTGATTCTCAATACCATGTTCTCCTCGATGTTCTTGGAGATCTATTCGATGTAATCTTCTTTTTGTGGTGTGTTTGTCGAGATCCGATGAATTGTGGATTTATGATCAGCTTATCTATGAATATTATTTTAATCCTCTCTGAATTCTTATATGCATGATTTGATATCTTTGTATTTCTCTTCGAAGTATCGGTTTGGTTTGGCCAACTAGATTGGTTTTTCTTGCAATAGGAGAGGTGTTTAGCTTTGGGTTCAATCTTGCGTGATTTCACCCAGTGACAAAGTAGGGGTTGTGAGACACATATTGAATTGTTGCCATCGAGGATGAAAATATGGGGTTTTCATCATATTGCTTGAGTTTATTCCTCTACATCATGTCATCTTACTTAAGGTGTTACTCCATTCTTTATGAACTTAATACTCTAGATGCATGCTGGATAGTGGTCGATGTGTGGAGTAATAGTAGTAGATGCAGGCATGAGTCGGTCTACCTGACACGGACATGATGCCTATATGCATAATCATTGCCTTGGATATTGTCATAACTTTGCGCTTTTCTATCAATTGCTCGATAGTAATTTGTTCACGCACCGTATTATTTGCCTTCGTGAGAGAAGCCTCTAGTGAAACCTATGGCCCCGGTGTCTATTTATCATCGTATTTGTTTCCAATCTACTATTTTGCAATCTTTTATTTTCAGATCTATAAACCACAAAAGCCCAAAAATATTTTATCTTTTGTTTAGTTTTATCTATCTCTATCAGATCTCACCTTTGCAAGTGACCGTGAAGGGATTGACAACCCTTTTATCGCATTGGGTGCAAGTGTTTGATTGTTTGTGTAGGTGCATCTATTGGGGACTTGCGCGTTTCTCCTACTGGATTGATACCTTAGTTCTTAACTAAGGGAAGTACTTATATGTACTATGCTACATCACCCTTTCCTCTTCAAGGAAAAAACCAACGCAAAGCTCAAGAAGTAGCAGGAAGAATTTCTGGTGCTGTTGTCGGGGAGATATACGTCAAGCCTACCAAGTACCCATCATAAAAATCTCATCTTTTGCATTTCATAATTTTCCATTTTCCTCTCGTTTTCCTCTCCCACACTTCTAAAATGAGTTTCTGAAAATACAAAAAGATTTGCCTTTTTATTCGCCCATCTTCTGTTCGTCTTTTCATTTGCTTTTTGTTTGATCATGTGTTAGATTGATTTCTTTGTTACGATTGCTCAAGAGAATACCAAATTGTGTGACTTTTCCAATACTAATAATAATTATTTTATTAGTACTCTGATTGCTCCCGCCACTAGTGCGGAATCTTATGAAATTAATGCCACTTTGCTGAATCTTGTTATGAAAGATCAATTTTCCAGCCTTCCTAGTGAAGATGCCGCATCCCATCTAAATAATTTTGTTGAATTATGTGATATGAAACAGAAGAAAGATGTGGACAATGATATTGTTAAATTGAAGCTATTTCCGTTCTCACAACGAGACCATGCTAAAACTTGGTTTTCATCTTTGCCTAAAAATAGTATTGATTCATGGAATAAGTGTAAAGATGATTTTATTTCCAAGTATTTTTCTCCCACTAAGATCATCTCCCTTATGAATGATATTATGAATTATAAGCAACTTGATCATGAACATTTTGCACAATCTTGGGAGAGGATAAATTTGATGATACGAAATTGCCCTACTCATGGTTTAAATCTATGGATGATCATACAAAAAATTATGCTAGAACGAATTTTGCTTCTAGAAATATTTTAGATTCAGCCGCGGGAGGTACTTTTATGAAAAATAATTTAGGAGAAACTACTAAACTCCTAGATAATATTATGGTTCATTATTCGCAATGGCATACCGAAAGATCTTCTACTAGTAAAAAAAGTGCATGCGATTGAAGAGATTAATTTTTTGAGTGGAAAGATGGATGAACTTATGAAATTGTTTGCTAGTAAGAGTGCTCCTATTTTTCCTAATGATATGACTTTGTCTAATTTGTTTGAGAATAATAATGAATCTATGGATGTGAATTTTTTTGGTAGGGACAATTTGAAAAATGGTAATAACGCGTATAGAGGTAATTTTAATCCTAAGCCGTTTCATAGTAATTCCTCTAATAATTATGGTAATTCCTACAACAATCCTTATGAAAATTATAATAATATGCCCTCTGATCTTGAGAACAATATTATATAATTTATTAGTTCGCAAAAGAATTTCAATGCCATCGTTGAAGGAAAATTGCTTAAGATTGATGATTTGGCTAGGAACATGGATATAATTTCTCTTGAGATTGATTCTTTGAAAACTAGATATATTCCACCCAAGCATGATATTAATGAGTCTCTAAAAGCTATGATGATTTCTATTGATGAATGTAAAGAAAGAACCACTAAGATGTGTGCTAAGCGAGATTGGTTTGTAAAATCGTGTTCTTCTAGTTTTTGTGAAAATAATGATGAAGATCTTAAAGTGATTAATGTGACTCCTATTGAATCTTTGTTTTCTAAAATAAATCTTGATAAATATGAGACTGGAGATGAGTCAACTTTAGCGAGAAGGCGTCCCAATGATACGGATTTCATATATCTTGATGCAAAAATTGATAAAAGTGGGATTGGAGAGGTCAAAACTTTAAGTAGCAATGAACCCACTCTTTTGTATTTCAAGGATTTTAATTATGATAACTGTTCTTTGACAGATTGTATTTCCTTGTTGCAATCCATGTTGAATTCTCCTCATACTTATAATCAAAATAAAGCTTTTACTAAACATATCGTTGATGCTATGATGAAATCTTGTGAATAAAATCTTGAATTGGAAGTTTCTATTCCTAGAAAACTTTATGATGAGTGGGAACCTACTATTAAGATTAAGATTAAATATTATGAGTGCCATGCTTTGTGTGATTTGGGTGCTAGTGTTTCCACAATTCCAAAAAACTTTGTGTGACGTGTTAGGTTTCCATGAATTTGATGATTGTTCTTGAAATTTGCATCTTGCGGATTCCACTATTAAGAAACCTATCGGAAGGATGAATGATGTTATTATTGTTTAAAATAGGAATTAGGTGCCCGTAGATTTCATTGTTCTTGATATAGATTGCAATCCTACATGTCCTATTATTCTTGGTAGACCTTTCCTTAGAACGATTGGTGCAATTATTGATATGAAAGAACGAAACATTAGATTTCAATTTTAGTTAAGGAAGGGCATGGAACACTTTCCTAGAAAGAAAATTAAGTTGCCATATGAATTTATTATGAGAGCTACTTATGGATTGCATACCAAAGATGACAATACCTAGATCTATTGAAATATGCTTAGCTAGGGGCGTTAAACAATAGCGCTTGTTGGGAGGCAACCCAATTTTATTTTGAGTTTTTTGTTTTGCTAATGTTATTGAATAAAATACACATTATTACCTTTGTTTTAATTGTGTTTTGGTGTTTCAATTAGTGTTTGTGCCAAGTAAGACCTTTGGGATGGCTTACGGTGATAGTTGATTTGATCTTGTTGAAAAACAGAACCTTTTGCACCTAGAAAAATAATTCTCATTTTTAGCAGAAGCATGATAGAATACTGATTCTTTTTGACTAATATTAAGATACAAATTTCCTATGTTTTCCTAATTTTTCAGAATTTTTGGAGTCACATAAGTATTCGAGAGTTACAGATCACTACAGACTGTTCTGTTTTTGATAGATTCTGTTTTCTATTTGTTGTTTGCTTATTTTGATGAATCTATGGGTAGTATCGGGGGGTATGAACCATGGAGAAGTTGGAATACATTAGATATTACACAAATATAAATAAAGAATGAGTTGACAACAGTGCCATAAGTGGTGATTTTATTTTCTTATAGTAACGAATCTTATGAGTTTTCTATTGAGTTTTGTGTTGTGAAGTTTTCAAGTTTTGAGTAAAGATCTGATGGACTATGGAATAGGGAGTGGCAAGAGCCTAAGATTGGGGATGCCCAAGGCACCACAAGGTAATATTCAAGGACAACCAAGATCCTAAGCTTGGGGATGCCCCGGAAGGCATCCCCTCTTTCGTCTTCGTCTATCGGTAAATTTACTTCAGGCTATATTTTTAGTCACCACATGATATGTGTTTTGCTTGGAGCGTCTTGTATGCTATGAGTCTTTGCTTTGTAGTTTTCCACAATCATCCTTGCTGTACACACCTTTTGAGAGGGACATGCATGAATCATGATTTATTAGAATACTCTATGTGCTTCACTTATATCTTTTGAGCTAGGCAATTTTGCTCTAGTGCTTCACTTATATCTTTTTAGAGCATGACGGTGGATTTATTTTATAGAAATTGTTGAAGTCTCATGCTTCACTCATATTATTTTTATATTCTCTCTAAACACCATGGTAATTTGCTTTGGTTATGAATTTAGTCCTAATATGATGGGCATCCAAGAGGGATATAATAAAAACTTTCATATAAAGTGCATTGAATACTATGTGAAGTTTGATTCCTTATGATTGTTTTGAGATATAAAGTGTTGGGAATCGTTGCATGGAAAACAAAAAAAATTATATGCACACGCAATGATCTATCCATAGAGATGCATAGCAACGAGGGGGAGAGTGTGTCTACATACCCTCATAGACCGTAAGCGAAAGCGTTTCAAAACGCGGTTGATGTAGTCGAACTTCTTCGCGCTTCAACCGAACAAGTACCGATCGCACGACACCTCTGTGTTCTGCACATGTTCAGCTCAGTGACATCCCTCTCCTTCTTGATCCAGAAAGACATCGAGGTAGTAGATGAGTTCCGTCAGCACAACGGCGTGGTGACGGTGATAGTGAAGTGATCCTCGCAGGGCTTCCCCTAAGACTACGAAAATATGACCGGGGAGTAAACGGTGGAGGGGGGCGCCGCACACGGCTAAACAATTGTCTGGTTTATGTTAGGGCGCCCCCTCCCCACATATACCTGCTTCAAGGAGAGGGGAGGGGGCGCCCAAGTAGGCTGAATCCTACCCCATGGCCGGTGCCCCCTACCATATTTGCCGGAGGGGGGAGGAAAGAGGAGGGGGAGAAAGGGAAGGGGGAGGCCAAATCCCCTCCTTTCCTTTCTCTTCCCCTCTTTCCTTATCCCTTTGGTTTGGCCCATATGGGGGGCACACCAGCTCCTGGTGTCTGGTGTGTTTCCCCTCTTGGCCCATAAGGCCCGTATCTTTTGCCGGGGTGCCCGAACCCCTTCCAGTGACACGATATGTACCCGGTAACCTCCGGGATACTTCCGGTGTCCGAATATCATTGTCCTATATATCAATCTTTACCTCTTGACCATTTTGAGACTCCTTGACATGTCCGTGATCTCATCCGAGACTCTGAACAACATTCAGTCACCAAATAACTAACTCATATAATACTATATCGTCATCAAACTTTAAGCGTGCGGACCCTACGGGTTTGAGAACTATGTAGACATGACCGAGACATGATGACCCACAAGTGTAGGGGATCTATCGTAGCCTTTTCGATAAGTAAGAGTGTCGAACCCAGCAAGGAGCAGAAGGAAATGATAAGTAGTTTGCAGTAAGGTATTCTCTGCAAACGGATGAAGCAAACACCGTTGAGAAGAAGTGATAATTGATCTTTTGAATGATGAAGTGATTGGATCCACTTGAAGAGAGACACACCGGTTGAAAAGGATTGACATGACAATCTTGATTATCATGAAGGATTGGTACTCACATCAGAGTATGAGAACACTGTTTAGGGAAGGTATGGAATCAACACTTGACTTAGAAGCAACTCGAACACCACAACTCAAAACAAAACAAAGGATTGGCTTGCAGAATAAGTCGGAACAAACATATGATAGAGATTTCGTCCGAAGTTTTCATGGTGGGGCCTACATGGGCTCGATCGTACAGCACCATCATGTACAAGGCAGTGCACATGACATACGAAGCGTCCCCGAGTCAGCATAGCCAAGGACTCTTTAAGACACAATGAGACCACTGTAAAACCAACCGTGGATAGGTGGAACACTAGACGTCGAACCCCAATTTCATATCATACATCCGTCGGAAAGATATCCTAAGAGCTACTTGAATTCCCACTTATAAACTCCCGAAACTTTCCGGTTATGCAATCAGGTGTTGGGGATACAGGGGAAGCATAATATCTCACCCAAAACTAGCAAATCCTACATCCAGTTGTATCCATCCTTCAACACATAACCAAGAAACACTCGGAAATCATTTACCTCAACCTTCGAAAATCATCCGTTATATGAGTTATGGCAATACTCCCGAACTCCTGCCCCAGTACTGGGTGGCGTCGAGGTTATCTCACCAACAACTGCATAAAAGAGATTTTCGATGTCGGCAAAACTCAGGTATTCCAGAATTGCAACGATAAAATTGTGACGACAACACCTCGGAGCTCAACTCCCCAAGACACTGCCACAACCCCTAAATGTCAGGAAGCACCAAGAACAATGTTCTTGTCACAAAACCATCGGAATGATTCCAAGATACCCGCGTGATCCTAAAAAAATTAGTGAAATTTGAGAAGAGAAGAGTCAAAACTCTATGTCAGGATGCCTCACCAGAGCGATGAAGGGATTGGGAAGTAAAAAGAATTCCTAACTCTCCGATATATATAATCCTAAATGACTCAAAACATTTTCCTAGACTCAACAACGCCAGCGATTCAATCAAGCAGGGGGCTCCTAAGTCGGGGAAGGCTCTGATTACCAACTTGTAACGCCCTCGATGCGGCTATATCTCCCACGTGTCGAAGCACGACTTAGAGGCATAACCGCATTGAAAGCAATGTCGCAAGTGAGGTAATCTTCACACAACCCATGTAATACATAAGGGAAAGAGATACATAATTGGCTTACAATCGCCACTTCACACAATACATGAATAAAGCATTACATCATCTAGATACAATCAAGGTCCGACTACGGAACCAAAATAAAAGAAGACTACCCCAAAAGCTACACAGATCCCCGATCGTCCCAATTGGGCTCCACTACTGATCACTGGAAAACGGAACAACTTAACGAACACGAACTTCATCGCGCTCCTCCTTGAGCTCGGTTGCGTCACCTGCACGATATCATCGGCACCTGCAAGCTGGTTTTGGAAGTATCTGTGAGTCACGGGGACTCAGCAATCTCACACCCTCGCGATCAAGACTATTTAAGCTTATAGGAAGGGTAAAGGTATAAGGTGGAGCTGCAGCAAGCGACTAGCATATTTGGTGGCTAACATACGCAAATGAGAGCGAGAAGAGAAGGCAAAAGCACGGTCGAACAACTATGATCAAGAAGTGATCCTAGAACAACCTACGTCAATCATAACTCCAACACCGTGTTCACTTCCTGGACCCCGCCGAGAAGAGACCATCACGGTTACATACGCGGTTGGTGCATTTTAATTAAGATAAACTTCAGGTTTTCTACAACCAGACATTAACAAATTCCCATCTGCCCATAACCGCGGGCACGGCTTTCGAAATTTCAAATCCCTGTAGGGGTGTCCCAACTTAGCCCATCACAAGCTCTCACGGTCAATGAAGGATATTCCTTCTCCCAATACATTCCGATCAGACTCGGCATCCAGGTTACAAGACATCCTCGACAATGGTAAAACAAGTCCAGCAACACCGCCCGAATGTGTCGACAAATCCCGATAGGAGCTGCACATATCTCGTTCTCAGGGCACACCGGATAAGCAATCCGTACAACTAGAACCAGCCCTCGAGTTTCCCCGAGGTGGCTCTGCAAGGGGCTCTAGTTTGGACCAACACTCAGAGGAGCACTGGCCCAGGGGGGTTAAAATAAAGATGACCCTTGTGTCTGCAGAACCCAAGGGAAAGAAAAGGCTAGGTGGCAAATGGTAAAACCAAGGTTGGGCATTGCTGGAGGAGTTTTATTCAAGGTGAACTGTCAAGGGGTTCCCATTATCACCCAACCGCGTAAGGAACGCAAAATCCGGGAACATAACACCGATATGACGGAAACTAGGGCGGCAAGAGTGGAACAAAACACCAGGCATAAGGCCGAGCCTTCCACCCTTTACCAAGTATATAGATGCATTAATTAAATAAGAGATATTGTGATATCCCAACAAGTAAACATGTTCCAACAAGGAACAACACCTCCATGTTCCAACAAGGAACAAACTTCATCTTCACCTGCAACTAAACAACGCTATAAGAGGGGCTGAGCAAAGCGGTAACATAGCCAAACAACAGTTTGCTAGGACAAGGTGGGTTAGAGGCTTGGTGCAACAATATGGGAGGCATGATAATCAAGTGGTAGGTATCGCAACATAGGCATAGCAAAAGAGCGAGCAACTAGCAAGCAAAGATAGAAGTGATTTCGAGGGTATGGTCATCTTGCCTGAAATCCCGCAAGGAAGAAGAACGAGTCCATGAAGAAGATAAATGGATGTAGACGAACGGATCCTCACAAACGCGACGTTATCGGAACTAAACCGAAGAAGCAACACCGGAAAGAAAGCAAACAACATAGTAAACAACCACCACATAAACATGGCATGATGCACAACCAAGTATGATGCATGTCCGGTTTAATGATACATGGCATGGCAAAGTGCACAAACAACACTACAAGTTAAGTGGAGCTCAATATGCACCGGGGTGCATATTGACAAACACCACAATCCATTATTTAGTTCACTCTCGGTTAGGTACTCAACAATATTAAATGTTGGTTAACATGGCAAGGGTGAAGCAAAAGTAAACTACACAATGTAAGCAATTTAAATGGGTCCAGATATAACAAACAACGAATCCGGTAAATCCCCATATGCATTTAGCAATCTGGTGCAACAAGAATTTTAAACATTTTCGATGTTATTATCATGATGCGAATTACATGAGCAATTTTTATGAAAAATTTATGAAAATATTGGCATGTTATAATATATGGGGCATTTTGTCATCATGGTGGAAAGAAAGGGTGCCACGGTGATGAATCCGAAAATGATGCCACGACAACATATCGGTTCTGGTAGCTCACAGAGATACCGATACAAAAGGAAGTGGGAGTGAGTGTCATGCAAGATGATGGGGTGATCCCGGTTGCCGGGTTCCCACGGGTGGACGGCATGGCAACGAGGAACTCGCAAAGAACAACTCGGACAAGGAGCAACACACAGTTCAACTCATACATCGCAAGCATTCGGTCCACGGGCGGTCGTCTCGGGGTTATACCTTCCAAGCATGCATTTCGGGCGGAACGAGTTCGTAGTGGAAGTAGTCGTTCATGGGTCTTCGAGGGAAGTAGTGGATCACGTTCGTTTTTGGAGAGGTACTTGACGAATCCAAGGTTTCCGAGGGCGACGGTAGTAGAACTTGGCGAATCCGAATTCTTCGGAGGTCGTCATCGAACTTGGTCAAATACACGATGTGGGTAGACGTTCACTCGACGGCCTTCGGCGGCAGTAGTTGTACACGGGTCTTCGGCCACGGAAGTAGTCGTACACGTTTTCGTAGAGGTTCGGGGTCAATGACACGGAACTTGACGTCCACGGTTTTTTCAAGGGTCGACGGTAGTTGTACACGGTCGTAGCCGTTCGAGTCGTCGGTAGAGGAACTTGATGGATTTGAATCCCTTTGGGGTTCTCGTGGTACTTGGGGTCTTCGGACTTGCCGGTCACGCCGAAACGAAGGGGTACTTGGTACAATCTGTGTAGTCGTGCACTTGTCGTCGAGGGACTTGATGGTCTTGACAAAACGAAGGGGTACTCGGCAAAACCATGTTCTTCGGAGGTCGACGGCACTTGTTCTCGTATCATCATGTAGACGTACTTTCAGAGAGGAACTTGTCATGTCCCAAAATGAGCAAGGCAAAAGCCCTCGTTCAACAGCCTCGAACTTGACGAAAACCATGAACGGTTCTTGGCATAACCTGGTCTTGGAGAGGCCTATGGAAAAGAAGTTGGCGAAAACCCCCGAAGGCGCTGCTCGTTTGTTTGAAAGGAAAAGAAAACAGCGGCAGTAGCAGGCATCGCAGACACCGGGCGCGGTCGCCTGCAGACGGCCAGAGATGCAGCAGCAAAAGCAAAATAGTAGCAGCAGCTCCAGAAACTTGATAGCGCGTGAGGGAGGAGGTCGAGGACGCAGGCGGGGCAGCGGTGCTGGCGAGGGTCGAGGACGGCGGCTCCGGTCAGCGAAGCACGGATGCAGGGAAGACGACATTCCTGCTCCGGGAGGCGCAGATGATGGGTGCCGTGGTGCTCTACTGCAGGGTGCCATGGCGGGGAGGCGATGAAGAGGAGATGCTCTGGTCGCGGCTTGCTCGCCGGCAATGCCTGGAGGCGGAAGTCGCCAGCGCAGGGAGGTGAGGTAGCAGGCCGGTGTCGGGGTTGGCGCGGTCGAAGAACAGGACCGCGGGGTGTAGCTTGGCGGCGTCTTCGGTAGCAGGGAGGCGCGTCCCTGGCGACCAGTGTGAGGAGGATACCAGGGAAGGAAGGAGGCGCGCTGAGGAAGGAGGTGCGGCGCCTGGGCGGCGCTGGTGGCCTTCGGCGGCACCGGATCGAAGGCGGAGGAGGACGTGGGACATCGGATCGGGAGGCGCCGATTGTGCTCGTCCCTGGCGGCACGAGCAGGGAAATGAGAGAGAGGGGTCGAGCGAGAGGACAAGGGCAGTTGGCGGCGTTGCGGGAGGAACGAGAGGGAGAGATTGGATCGGGGAATCGGGCTAGGGTTAAGACAGAGTGCGGCTGGCTGGGCCTTGGTCTTGGCCGAATGGGCCGGCCTAGCTACAGGGAAAAGGCCTGGCTGGGCTCCTCACTCCTTCCCTCTTCTCTTTTAAAAAAAACCTCAGATAGCAAAATAAAAAGAAAAGAGCAGGTATCTAAGGGAGGTTTCTGACAAGGAGGTAAAAAGCTATGGGGGTCCAGGATTTAAGTAATATTTGAATAAATTGCTAAGGGCATTTTTAAAGGTATAAAATTAAACCAAGTTTAAATTAACTTCAAACTTGATGCAATTTTGAACCCAACCAAAACAACGTTAAAAGAGATGAAATTTGGTAGAGAGGTTGAAGGCATGGTCGAGAATCTATAGGAAAAGAATGAACATTAATAGAGAAGGGGAAAATGGCACTTGCAAAAGAAAGGAAATAGAAGGAAAGGAGAAGGAGATGATGCATGGGACAAAGGCATGGGGAATTATTTTGTAAGTGTGACAAGGTAATTCCACATTAATGAAATATTTAATATAGCTCCCTACTATTGGGAGGATATGTTTTAAAGAGAATCACCATGTGAATTCCCTCGATTTAAATGGACCGAAGATCCATGCAATTTATTTAGTTGAGTTTTAAAACGGGTTGCATGATGACATGATGCAATGCACATGATGCAAAGATGAATGCAACAGACGAAACAAATCACACAACGAATCTCAGAAACCCTGGAAGACATCTGAAGCTCCGGTCTTGGGGCGTTACATTATCGGTAACAGATAGTTTTGTGATAAGGTAATTTGTAACGAGTAGCAAGTAATAAAAGTAAATAAGGTGTATCAAGATGGCCCAATCCTTTTTGTAGCAAAGGATAAGCCTGTACAAACTCTTATATGAAGGAAAGCGCTCCCGAGGACACATGGGAATTATCGTCAAGCCAGTTTTCATCACGTTCATATGATTCACGTTCGGTACTTTGATAATTTGATATGTGGGTGGACCGGTGCTTGGGTACTGTCCTTACTTGGACAAGTATCCCACTTATGATTAACCCCCATTGCAAGCATCCGCAACTACAACAGAAGTATTAAGGTAAACCTAACCATAGCATGAAACATATGGATCCAAATCAGCCCCTTACGAAGCAACGCATAAACTAGGGTTTAAGCTTCTGTCACTCTAGCAACCCATCATCTACTTATTACTTCCCAATGCATCCCTCTAGGCCCAAACAATGGTGAAGTGTCATGTAGTCGACGTTCACATGACACCACCAAAGGGATGACAACATACATCTTATCAAAATATCGAACGAATACCAAATTCACATGACTACTTATAGCAAGACTTCTCCCATGTCCTCAGGAACAAACGTAACTGCTCACAAAGCATATTCATGTTCATAATCAGAGGAGTATTAATATGCATAATGGATCTGAACATATGATCTTCCACCAAGTAAACCAACTAGCATCAACTACAAGGAGTAATCAACACTACTAGCAACCCACAGGTACCAATCTGAGGTTTGAATACAAAGATTGGATACAAGAGATGAACTAGGATTTGAGATGAGATGGTGATGGTGAAGTTGTTGATGGAGATTGACCCCCTCCCGATGAGAGGATCGTTGGTGATGACGATGGTGATGGTTTCCCCCTCCCGGAGGGAAGTCTCCCTGGCAGAACAACTCTACCGGAGCCCTAGATTGGTTCCGCCAAGGTTCCGCCTCGTGGCGGCGGACTTTCTTCCCGAAAGCTTGCTTATGATTTTTTCCTCGATGAAAGACTTCATATAGAAGAAGATGGGCACCAGAAGCCTGCCAGGGGGCCCACGAGGCAGGGGCGCACGCCCCCACCCTTGTGGCTAGGGTGTGGGCCCCCTCTGGTGGATTCTTTCGCCAGTATTTTTTTATTAATTCTAAAAATAACTTCCGTGAAGTTTCAGGACTTTTGGAGCTGTGCAGAATAGGTCTCTAATATTTGCTCATTTTCCAGCCCAGAATTCTAGCTGCCGGCATTCTCCCTCGTCATGTAAACCTTGTAAAATAAGAGAGAATAGGCATAAATATTGTGATAGAACATGTAATGACAGCCCATAATGCAATAAATATCGATATAAAAGCATGATGCAAAATGAACATATCAACTCCCCCAAGCTTAGACCTCGCTTGTCCTCAAGCGAAAGCCGATATCGAAAAATATGTCCACATGTTTAGAGATAGATGTGTCGATAAAATAAAATACGGACATGAGGGCATCATGATCATTCTTAGAACAACAACATATATATATTGTCATATGATCTCTTATGCTAAAGTAACAATTCATTCACATACTCAAGTATGAATCAGAAACTTCATTGAAAACTAACAAACTGTAATCTCAGTCATTGAAGCAATTGCAATTTATCATAACATAGGAAAGAGTCGATATAAGAGCTTCTCAGCAAGTCCACATACTCAACCATATTTTAGTATTTCATAATTGCTAACACTCACGCGATATTTATGGTTATGAAGTTTTAATCGGACACAGAGAAAGACAGGGGCTTATAGTTTTGCCTCCCAACGTTTTACCTCAAGGGTAATGTCAACAATAATAGTTCATGAAAACCCACATCCAATTAGCCATATATATCAGGATCTTTCCAACACATTGTGCTTGCCAAAGGATAAAAATGTAAAAAGGAAAGGTGAAGATCACCATTACTCTTTGCATGAAGTAAAAGACAAGAATAAAAGATAGGCCCTTCGCAGAGGGAAGCAGAGGTTTTCATGTACTTTTATGGTTGGATGCACGAAATCTTAATGCAAAAGAACGTCACTTTATATTGCCACTTGTGATATGGACCTTTATTATGCAGTCCGTCGCTTTTATTTCTTCCACATCACAAGATTGTATAAAGCTTATTTTCTCCACACTAATAAGTCATACATATTTAGAGAGCAATTCTGATTGCTTGCAACGATGACAACTTACTTGAGGGATCTTACTCAATCCATAGGTACATATGGTGGACTCTCATGGCAAAACTGGGTTTAGGGATATTTGGAAGCACAAGTAATATTTCTACTTGGTGCAAAGAACTTGGCTAGCATGAGAGGGAAAGGCCAGCTCAACATGTTGGATGATCCATGACAATATAATTTATCTCAGATGTAAGAAAACATAACCCATTACGTTGTCTTCCTCGTCCAACATCAACTCTTTAGCATGTCATACTTTAATGAGTGCTCACAATCATAAAAGATGTCCAAGATAGTATATTTATATGTGAAAACCTCTCTTTCTTTATTACTTCCTATTAATTGCAACGATGACCAAAACTATGTTTGTCAACTCTCAACAATTTTTATTCATCATACTCTTTATATGTGAGCTCATTACTCTCCATAAGATCCATATGATCTCTTTATTTCTTTTTATTCTTTTTTATATCCCCTCAAGATCATAGCAAAATAATCAAGCCCTTGACTCAACACTAATCTTTTTTTATTATATATAGCTTACGGACTCGAGTACATAGGAAGATCATAAAGCAAAACTCACAACTAGATCATACTAAAACTTTATTCTACTAGATCAAGATATTATCAAAAGGATCGAACTAAGAAAAACGGTAAAGATAAAAGTGATGGCGATACGATACCGGGGCACTCCCCCAAGCTTGGCAGTTGCCAAGGGGAGTGCCCATACGCGATACTCAGTTCTTCTTTGTTGGTGAAGAAGGTGTTGGTGATGATGGATAGTCGCACATCGAGCGTAGGAGATCCTCCAATTTGCGGATAATGCCCTTGAGTGCGATGATATGCTCCTTCAACAAAATATTTTCACTTGTGAGATATTTGCTTTGAATACGAGCCAACTCAATCATCTTGAAAGCCTCAATCTCCGTTGGGGTAAAGAGATTGTGGTGAGGTTGAAGGATGTGTTCTTCTGCTATTGCCAGAACTTGGTCCCCCATGGCCCTATTGATCCCATCATCCTTGTTGATCTCTCCAGGCTCTTCTCTCTTCAGCTCTATCTTCATTAGCCAAGCATCGTTGCCCTCATTGTTGGAGGAGGAGGGAGACGACATGATGCTTGGCCTTGACAACCCTGGCAGAAAACAGCTCGAAACAAAAGGAGGAGATATTTGCGTGATACGATGGTCAAAACCTTCGGGAGATGATATAATGAATTTTTACCGACCAAAAGAAGTATCGTGCAAGAAAACGGAGTCCGGAGGGCACACGAGGTGACCACAAGGCAGGGGGCACACCCAGGGGGGTAGGGCGAGCCCTCCACCCTCGTGGGCACCGCGTGTCCTTCCCGGACTACTTCTTATTTTCCTATTTTCTTAAATATTCCAAAACGGAGAAAAATTGCCCTTAGAACTGTTTTGGAGTCGGTTTACTTACCGTACCACATACCTACTCCTTTTCGGAGTCTGAAATGTTCTGGAAAGTGTCTCTTATGTATTCTTCTGGGGTTACGGTTTCAATAACATTGGTTTCAGCATTTGTAGGATTACCTGAGATATAATGTTTGATTCTTTGACCATTCACCACCTTCGGATTTGTGCCTTCGAAGTTGTTGATTTTTATGGCACCGGAACGATGGACCGAATCGATAACGTAAGGACCTTCCAATTTAGAGAGAAGTTTTCCTGCAAAAAATCTTAAACGAGAGTTGAATAGCAACACATAATCACCTACATTAAACTCACGCTTTTGTATCCTTTTGTCATGCCATCTTTTAACTTTTTCTTTAAACAGTTTGGCATTCTCATAGGCCTGGGTTCTCCATTCATCAAGTGAGCTAATGTCAAAAAGCCTCTTCTCTCCGGCATGTTTGAAGTCATAGTTGAGCTCTTTAATGTCCCAATATGCCTTATGTTCTAATTCGAGAGGTAAGTGACAAGCTTTTCCATAAACCATTTTATACGGAGACATACCCACAGGATTTTTATATGCAGTTCTATAAGCCCATAATGCATCATCAAGTTTCTTGGACCAATTCTTTCTAGATCTATTAACAATATTTTGCAAAATTAATTTTAGCTCTCTGTTACTCAATTCTACTTGACCACTAGACTGCGGGTGATATGGAGATGCAATTCTATGATTAACATCATACTTAGAAAGCATTTTACGAAAGGCACCATGAATAAAATGTGAACCACCATCAGTCATTAAATATCTAGGGACTCTGAACCTCAGAAAAATAACTTCTTTAAGCATCTTAATAGAGGTGTTATGATCACCACTACTAGTTGGAATAGCTTCTACCCACTTAGTAACGTAATCAACAACAACTAAAATATGTGTATACCCGTTAGAGGAAGGAAACGGTCCCATGTAATCGAAGCCCCAAACATCAAATGGTTCAATAACAAGTGGATAATTCATAGGCATTTCTTGACGTCTACTAATATTACCAATTCTTTGACATTCATCACAAGACAAGACAAACTTATGGGCATCCTTGAAGAGAGTAGGCCAATAAAAACCGGATTGCAATACCTTATGTGCTGTTCTATCTCCAGCATGGTGTCCTCCATAAGCTTCGGAGTGACACTTGCGTAGGATCTGTTCCTGTTCATGCTCAGCTATACAACGTCTAATAATACCATCTACTCCTTGTTTATAAAGGTGTGGGTCATCCCAGAAGTAATGTCTTAAATCATAGAAAAACTTTTTCTTTTGCTGGTATGTGAAACTAGGTGGTATAAATTTAGCAACAATGTAATTAGCATAATCAGCATACCATGGAGCAGTACGAGAAGCATTTATGACATTTAATTGTTCATCAGGAAAGCTATCATCAATAGGTAGTGGGTCATCAAGAAAATTCTCTAACCTAGACAAGTTGTCTGCAACGGGGTTCTCAGCTCCCTTTCTATAAATAATATGCAAATCAAATTCTTGTAGCAGGAGAACCCATCTAATAAGTCTAGGTTTAGCATCTTTCTTTTCCATAAGATATTTAATAGCAGCATGATCAGTGTGAACAGTTACTTTAGAATCAACAATATAAGGTATGAACTTATCACAAGCAAATACAACTGCTAAAAATTCTCTTTTAGTAGTAGCATAATTTCTCTAGGCATTGTCTAGAGTTTTACTAGCATATTGAATAACATTTAATTTTTTATCAACTCTTTGTCCTAGAACAACACCTACAACATAGTCACTAGAATCACACATGATTTCAAAGGGTAAATTCCAATCAGGTGGCTGAACAATAGGTGCAGAAATCAAGGATTTCTTAAGTATTTCAAATGCTTCTACACAATCATCATCAAAGACAAAAGGAATATCTTTTTGTAATAGGTTAGTCAGAGGTCGGAAATTTTTTGAGAAGTCCTTAATGAACCTCCTATAAAAACCGGCATGACCAAGGAAACTT
The DNA here is from genome assembly GCF_003073215.2 of Triticum urartu. Lineage (NCBI taxonomy): Eukaryota > Viridiplantae > Streptophyta > Magnoliopsida > Poales > Poaceae > Triticum > Triticum urartu. The sequence goes on from NC_053028.1 coordinate 408,232,749, forward strand.
CTTATACCTTTGATGTCCTTGGGACACGACATCTTTTCAATAGCATCAACTTTAGCTTTGTCAACTTCAATACCTCTTTCAGAAATTTTATGCCCCAAGACAATACCTTCATTAACCATAAAGTGGCACTTCTCCCAATTCAAGACAAGGTTAGTTTCTTCACATCTCTGCAAAACTTGATCAAGGTTGCTCAAGAAATCATCAAAAGAGGATCCATAAACAGAGAAATCATCCATGAAAACTTCACAAATCTTTTCACAAAAGTCAGAGAATATATCCATCATGCATCTTTGAAAGGTAGCAAGTGCATTACAAAAACCAAAAGGCATACGTCTATAAGCAAAGGTACCGAAAGGGCAAGTAAAAGTAGTCTTTTCTTGATCATCAGCTGACAAAGGTATTTGAGAGAAACCAGAGTAACCATCTAGAAAGCAAAAATGTGTATGTTTGGATAAGTTTCTAGCATTTGATCAATGAAAGGCAAAGGGTAATGATATTTTTAGTAGCTTTATTTAATTTGCGGAAATTAATCACCATCCTATAACCTATAATAATTCTTTGCGAAATCAACTCATCTTTATCATTAGGAATGACAGTAATAGCTCCCTTCTTAGGGACACAATGGACAGGGCTTACCCACTGACTATCAGCAATGGGATAAATTATACTTGCTTCAAGGATATTTAATATTTCCTTTCTTACCACTTCTTTCATCTTAGGATTATGCCTTCGTTGGTGATCAATAACTGGTTTGGCGTATTTCTCCAAATTTATTTTGTGTTGACATAGAGTGGGACTAATGCCCTTAAGATCATCAAGAGTATATCCAATAGCAGCACGGTGCTTCTTCAGAGTTTTCAATAATATCTCTTCTTCATGCTTTGAAAGGTTAGCACTAATAATAACAGGATATATCTTCTTTTCATCAAGATAAGCATATTTAAGAGTATCAGGCAATGGTTTAAGCTCAAACACGGGATCACCCTTGGGTGGAGGAGGATCCCCTAGGATTTCAATAGGCAAGTTGTGTTTCGGAATAGGTCCCTGTTTAAAGAATACTTCATCTATTTCCCTTCATTCATTCATATACGTATCATTTTCATGGTCTAGCAAATATTGTTCTAAAGGATTAGTAGGAGGCACGACAATAGAAGCAAGACCAATAATTTCATCTTTACTAGGCAATTCCTCATCACGGGGTTGTCTACTAAATTTAGCAAAATTAAACTCATGAGACATATCACCCAAACCAATAGTAACAACATCATTTTCACAGTCTATCCTAGCATTAACAGTGTTCATGAAGGGTCTACCAAATATAATGGGACAAAAGCTATCTTGTGGGGAACCAAGAACAAGAAAATCAGCAGGATATTTAACCTTCCCACACAAGAATTCAACATCTCTAACAATCCCAACTAGTGAAATAGTATCTCTATTGGCAAGCTTAATTGTAACATCTATCTCTTCTATCTCAGCAGGTGCAATATCATGCATAATTTCTTTGTATAAGGAATGAGGTATTGCACTTGCACTAGCAGCCATATCACATAAGCCATGATAACAATGATCTCCAATTTTAACAAAAATAACAGGCATGCCTACAACAGGTCTATGTTTATTTTTAGCATCAGGTCTAGCAATTCTAGCAGCTTCATTGCAGAAGTAAATAACATGCCCATCAATATTATTGGCCAAGAGATCTTTAACCATAGCAATTTTAGGTTCAACTTTAACTTGCTCAGGGGGTTTGTGTGTCCTAATATTTCTTTTGTTGACTACAGTTGAAGCTTTAGCATGATCCTTTATTCTAACTGGGAAAGGTGGTTTCTCAATATAAGCACTAGGAACAACAGGATCATTATAAGTGATAGTATTTTATTCAACTTTAATAGGTGCAACTACTTTTACTTCAATGGGAGGATTATATTTAAATCACTTCTCCTTAGGGAGATCAACATGAGTAGCAAAGGATTCACAGAAAGAAGCTACTATCTCAGAGTCAAGTCCATATTTAGTGCTAAATTCACGGAAAGCATTGGTATCCATAAAAGACTTAACACAATCAAACTTAGGTGTTATACCTGACTCCTTACCTTCGTCGAGGTCCCAATCTTCAAAGTTACGTTTAATTCTTTCCAATAAATCCCATTTGAATTCAATAGTCTTCATCATAAAAGATCTAGTACAAGAAGTATCGAGCATGGGGCGATTACTGAGAGAAAGCCGAGCATAAAATTTTGGAATAATCATTTCTTTTGAGTGCTCATAATTGGGGCATGAATATAACATTGACTTAAGCCTCCCCCAAGCTTGAGCGATGCTTTCTCCTTCGCGAGGCCAAAAATTATATATATATAATTACGATCACGATGAACAAGATGCTTAGGATAAAACTTCTGATGAAATTCCAATTTCAATCGTTTGTTGTTCCATGATCCCATATCATGACATAGCCTATACCATGTCAATGCCTCTCCCTAAAGGGAAGACCTTCTTCTTGATAACATCATCAGGCATACCTGCAAGCTTAAATAATCCACAAACTTCATCCACATAGATTAAGTGTAAATCAGGATGCAATGTTCCATCTCCTGCAAAAGGATTACCTAGCAGTTTCTCTATCATACCCAATCGAATTTCAAAGTAAACATTTTCAGTTGGTTCAGTAGGGTGAGGAGCAAATCTTTACTCTACTGGTCAGGGTGAAGATACCCCGAACAAGCCCCTCAAAGGATTATGTTCCATAGTAACAAGTGACAGTAAATTTCAGCACACTATATAAATTTTTCCTTACCAAATTCCACCTACCAAAGGCGCTTCACTCCCCAGCAACGGCGCCAGGAAAGAGTCTTTATGACCCACAAGTGTAGGGGATCTATCGTAGCCTTTTCGATAAGTAAGAGTGTCAAACCCAACGAGGAGCAGAAGGAAATGATAAGCAGTTTTCAGTAAGGTATTCTCTACAAGCACTGAAATTATCGATAACAGATAGTTTTGTGATAAGGTAGCAAGTAATAAAAGTAAATAAGGTGCAGCAAGATGGCCCAATCTTTTGTAGCAAAGGACAAGCCTGGACAAACTCTTATATGAAGGAAAGCGCTCCCGAGGACACATGGGAATTATCGTCAAGCTAGTTTTCATCACGTTCATATGATTCGCGTTCGGTACTTTGATAATTTGATATGTGGGTGGACCGGTGCTTGGGTACTGTCCTTACTTGGACAAGCATCCCACTTATGATTAACCCCCATTTCAAGCATCCGCAACTACAACAGAAGTATTAAGGTAAACCTGACCATAGCATGAAACATATGGATCCAAATCAGCCCCTTACGAAGCAACGCATAAACTAGAGTTTAAGCTTCTGTCACTCTAGCAACCCATCATCTACTTATTACTTCCCAATGCCTCCCTCTAGGACCAAACAATGGTGACATGTCATGTAGTCGACGTTCACATGACACCACTAAAGGGATGACAACATACATCTTATCAAAATATCGAACGAACACCAAATTCACAGGACTACTTATAACAAGACTTCTCCCATGTCCGCAGGAACAAACGTAACTACTCACAAAGAATATTCATGTTCATAATCATAGGGGTATTAATATGCATGATGGATCTGAACATATGATCTTCCACCAAGTAAACCAACTAGCATCAACTACAAGGAGTAATCAACACTACTAGCAACCCACGTGTACCAATCTGAGGTTTGGATACAAAGATTGGATACAAGAGATGAACTAGGGTTTGAGATGAGATTGTGCTGGTGAAGATGTTGATGGAGATTGACCCCCTCCCGATGAGAGGATCGTTGGTGATGACGATGGTGATGATTTCCCCCTCCCAGAGGGAAGTCTCCCCAGCAGAACAGCTCTGTCGGAGCCCTAGATTGGTTCCGCCAAGGTTCCGCCTCATGGCGGCGGAGTTTCTTCCCGAAAGCTTGCTTATGATTTTTTCCTCGACGAAAGACTTCATATAGTAGAAGATGGGCACCGGAAGCCTGCCAGGGGGCCCACGAGGCAGGGGGCGCGCCTAGGGGGGTAGGGCGCGCCCCCACCCTCGTGGCCAGGGTGTGGGCCCCTATGGTGGATTCTTTCGCCAGTATTTTTTATTAATTCCAAAAATAACTTCCATGAAGTTTCAGGACTTTTTGAGCTGTGCCGAATAGGTCTCTAATATTTGCTCCTTTTCCAGCCTAGAATTCCAGCTGCCGGCTTTCTCCCTCATGTCAACCTTGTAAAATAAGAGAGAATATGCATAAATATTGTGACATAACGTGTAATGACAGCCCATAATGCAATAAATATCGATATAAAAGCATGATGCAAAATGGACGTATCAAGACACCTCTCCGGTTGATAACCAATAGCGGAACCTCGATGCTCATATTGGCTCCTACATATCCTACAAAGATCTTTTATCGATCGAACCTTATGACAACATACGTTATTCCCTTTGTCTATCGGTATGTTACTTGCCCGACATTCGATCGTCGGTATCTTCATACCTAGTTCAATCTCGTTACCGGCAGGTTTCTTTACTCATTCTGTAATACATCACCTTGTGACCTAGAGGGCCCAGAGATACATGTCTGATACTTGGAGTGAAAAATACTAATCTCGATCTATGCCAACTCAACAAACACCTTCGGAGATATCTATAGAGCATCTTTATAATCACCTAGTTACGTTGTGATGTTAGATAACACACAAAGAATTCCTCCAATATCCTGGAGTTGCATAATCTCATAGTCTAATGAATATGTATTTGACATGAAGAAAGCAATAGCAGTAAAACTGAATGATCATTATGCTAAGCTAACGGATGGGCCTTGTCCATCACATCATTCTCCTACTGATGTGATCCCGTTATCAAATGACAACTCATGTCTATGGTCAGGAAATCTTAACCATTTTTTATCAACGAGCTAGTCTAGTAGAGGCTCACTAGGGACACGGTGTTTGTTTATGTATTCACACATGTATCAAGGTTTCCGATAAATACAATTCTAGCATGAATAATAAAACTTTATCATGAATAAGGAAATATAAAATAAAAATTTTATTTTTGCCTCTAGGGCATATTTCCTTCAGTCTCCCACTTGCACTAGAGTCAATAATCTAGATTACATTCTAATGAATCTAACACCCATGGAGTCTTGGTGCTGATCATGTTTTTCTCATGGAAGAGGCTTAGTCAACGGGTCTGCTACATTCAGATCCGTATGTATTTTGGAAATTTCTATGTCTCCTTGCTTGACTTGATCACGGATGGAGTTGAAGCATCTCTTTATGTGTTTGGTTCTTTTGTGAAATCTAGATTCCTTCGTCAAGGCAATCGCTCCAGTATTGTCATAAAATATTTTCATTGGACCCGATGCACTACGTATTACACCTAGGTCGGATATGAACTCCTTCATCCAGACTCCTTCATTTGCTGCTTCTGAAGCAGCTATGTACTCTGCTTCACACGTAGATCTTGCCACGACGCTTTGCTTGGAACTGCACCAACTGATAGCTCCACCATTCAATACAAATACGTATCCGATTTACGACTTAGAGTCATCTAGATTAGTGTCAAAGCTAGCATCGACGTAACCATTTACGACGAGCTCTTTGTCACCTCCATAAACGAGAAACATATTGATGTCTACTACACAACCTTCTTCTTGTAGACGTTGTTGGGGCTCCAAGTGCAGAGGTTTGTAGGACAGTAGCAAATTTCCCTCAAGTGGATGACCTAAGGTTTATCAATCCGTAGGAGGCATAGGATGAAGATGGTCTCTCTCAAGCAACCCTGCAACCAAATAACAAAGAGTCTCTTGTGTCCCCAACACACCCAATACAATGGTAAATTGTATAGGTGCACTAGTTCGGCGAAGAGATGGTGATACAAGTGGTATATGGATAGTAGATAATGGTTTTTTGTAATCTGAAAATATAAAAACAGCAAGGTAACTAATGATAAAAGTGAGCGTAAACGATATTGCAATGATAGGAAACAAGGCCTAGGGTTCATACTTTCACTAGTGCAAGTCCTCTCAACAATAATAACATAGTTGGATCACATAACTATCCCTCAACATGCAACAAAGAGTCACTCCAAAGTCACTAATAGCGGAGAACAAACGAAGAGATTATGGTAGGGTACGAAACCACCTCAAAGTTATTCTTTCCAATCAATCCGTTGGGCTATTCCTATAAGTGTCACAAACATCCCTAGAGTTCGTACTAGAATAACACCTTAAGACACAAATCAACCAAAACCCTAATGTCACCTAGATACTCCAATGTCACCTCAAGTATCCGTGGGTATGATTATACGATATGCATCACACAATCTTAGATTCATCTATTCAACCAACACATAGAACCTCAAAGAGTGCCCCAAAGTTTCTACCGGAGAATCAAGACGAAAACGTGTGCCAACCCCTATACATAGGTTCATGGGCGGAACCCGCAAGTTGATCATCAAAACATACATCAAGTAAATCACGCGATATCCCATTGTCACCACAGATACGCACGACAAGACATACATCAAGTGTTCTCAAATCTTTAAAGACTCAATCCGATAAGATAACTTCAAAGGTGAAACTCAATCCATTACAAGAGAGTAGAGGGGGAGAAAACATCATAATATCCAACTATAATAGCAAAGCTCGCGATACATCAAGATCGTATCACCTCAAGAACACGAGAGAGAGAGAGAGAGATCAAACACATAGCTACTGGTACATACCCTCAGCCCCGAGGGAGAACTACTCCCTCCTCGTCATGGAGAGCACCGGGATGATCAAGATGGCCACCGGAGAAGGATTGCCCCCTTCGACAGGGTGCCGGAACAGGTCTAGATTGGCTTTCGGTGCCTACGGAGGCTTCTGGCGACGGAACTCCCGATCTATTGTGTTCTCGGATGTTTTACGGTATATGGAGATATATAGGCGGAAGAAATACGTCAGGGGGGCCACGAGGGGCCCATGAGGGTGGAGGGCGCGCCCAGGGGGTGGGTGCGCCCCTGCCTCATGGCTTCCTCGTAGATCCCCTGACGTGCACTCCAAGTCTTCTGGGCTTCTTCTGATTCAAAAATAAGTTCCGTGAAGTTTCAGGTCAATTGGACTCCATTTGGTTTTCCTTTTCTGCGATTTTCTAAAACAACGTGAAAAAAGAAACTGGCACTAGGCTCTGGGTTAATAGGTTAGTCCAAAAAATGATATAAAAGTGTATAATAAAGCCCATAAACATCCAAAACAGTAGATAATATAGCATGGAGCAATCAAAAATTATAGATACGTTGGAGACGTATCACATATCCTTGGTCCTTTTCAGGTACTTCAGGATGTTCTTGACCGCTGTCCAGTGATCCACTCCTGGATTACTTTGGTACCTGTAACATCCCAAAATTCTAAATTTTGGAATGTTATAATAAATAGATAGATAGATTGATTGTTTGATTGTTGTGTGATTGATTGAGTGAAATTCGAAACTTTTTGAAAGTTAAATGAGAGGGAATAAAAGGACTTTCCCAAACTTTCACCTTTTTCTTTTTGATCCCCGTAAATTCAAATTCTTTTCATCACAAAACCCTGGAGAGAAGATGACATGACTTCTTCCATTTATTTAAATGACAAGGGGTGTTGAAAATATTTGAATTTCATCTGGAAACATTTCAAATTAATAAACTTCATGCAACTCAATGATTTTCAAGAGCGAAGATAAAATGACTTCTTCAAAACTTATGAAATATGAGTTGGGAGTTTCTAAGAAACTCAAATTTAAAATCCATTTGAAATAATTATTTTTTCAATTGGGTTATTTGAGTTTTATTCAAATTATTTTTCTCCAAAAAAAACATGGAAAGTAGGGTAACATGATTCCCTACAATAGAAAATTGGAGAAAAATTTATTTGAAATCATTTTGGTATTTTTAAAATGATTTTTATTGGATTTTATTAGACCAGTAGCACTCTTTGAATTATCTGAATTTGGGTGGATTTTATTTGGCATTATAAAAATGTTCATGTCGTAGAGAATCTTTTTCTGAAAATTTTGATATATAATATGCCTATATTATATTTTGCTTATATTTCCTTTTGTTTTATTTTCGTTTGCCTGTGTTTTAAAAAAACTCTCTTTGAATAGTGCCAGGCCGAAGCCCAGCACTGCTCTCTCTCTCTCTCCGCGCCAGGCCAGCCGGCCCAGCCCAGCAGCGGCCTACGCCCGCGCCCGAATCGCCTCCGTCTCGCTCGCCCGCTAGCTCGCCCACTCGCACACTGCTTTGCCCAGTCACCGACAGGTGGGGTCCACCTGTCGGGACCTTCTCCTACCTGCCGCTGGAGTCCGACTCCAGCACTCCTCGTTGGCGACGCCGTGTCCAGGCGGGACTCCTCTCCCTCTGCCCCTCGCGCAAGCCGACCCCCTCCTCCTATTTATACCGCCACCCGGGCCCCGTTCCTCCTCCTTTGCCGCAAACCACAGCCGCCGCCGCCCTCGCTGATTTCCTGCCTCCGACGAGATCTGCCGCCGCCGCGCCCCGTTCCGTCACCCTCGACCTCCGCCGGCGCCGCCATCGCCTTCCCCTACTTGCGCCGCTTCTCCCTGACCGCGCGGCCACGCCGGAGGATCGCCGGAGTAGCCACCCCGATGACCCCGACGCCGCTGCCGTCTCCTTCTCCGGCGACGTCGACGCCCACCACCGCGGTAAGCCGCCGGTGCTCCTCGTCCGTCTGATCTGGGTTAGATGGGTAGGATTAGATTAGTTCTTTTTTTTTTCTTTCGAATCGTTTTTCCTTACTTAGTGAATGTTCACTTCTTTGCCTTCGCAGCGAACGGTTTTTAACCAATAGATTTCTGACACGTGGCCAGGGACCTAGGTGTAGATTTTATTTTTCAGTTTAGTCCCTGATTTTGAAAACACCACAACTTTTCAACCGTTAGTCCAAATTCAGTGAAACCAACGCTCACGTCTTCGTTATGATCTCCTCTATCCAGTAATCCAACTCAAACATGTTTTTGAAATTTTAAAATTTGAATTATATCAGATTTGAATTCAAACTTCGTTTGATCATAACTGGAGTTTCGTAACTCCGTTTGAGTTGATTCTTTTTGGAAATCGAAGCTCTTGACCTAAACTTTCTGATAAGGCCAAATTCATATAATTTTGGTACTGTTAGAAATTTTTTTATGTTGCAAGAGTTATTTTCTTGTTTTGGAAGTTTTCTGTGATCTTTTCTTCGCTTCTTTTGAGTGATTGCTTATGTGTGGTTACTATTGTTTGCTTACGATAGATTAACCGAAGTGTGACGAGTAGATCTATCAAGAGTTTTGAGTGCGAATCATCTTCCTCAACATTGCAGGCAAGTTCACACTTTGATCATATTCCTTTCATACCCAGTTTTTATGCATTAGTTTCACCCTCAAACATTGCATGAGTAGGATTGATAACATGTGGGTATTGGGAAGTAGTTGATGAGGTAGGAACCTATTGCCCTGCATTCAACCCTTGGGAGTTACTATTACGTTACGCTTATATTGCCATGCTATGCTCGTAGACGTGGATTGGGTTTTGAGAGTATTCATGATAGATGTGAGATTGTTAATTAATGGTTTACTTAAGGTGGCAACTTAAGCACACATTTGGGTGGATTGAGGCACCGGGTTATTCCAGGATTGCCTGTCTAGGCACCTGGGTAGACCAGGATTGCCTGTTCTTTTATGGACCGCCATCCAGGCTCAAAGGGATCATAAGATTATTCATACTAGAAACTTCCGTGTGCAGCCACAAGCTATTATGGGCTCTAGCATAGTTGACTAAGTCGTGCGAACTCTTACAGTGGTAGACTAGCAGATGTAGGGGACGTAGGTGGTACGGTCTACCCGATCGTAAGGTGCTAGCATTTCTGAAAGACTATGTCTCGGTCATCCGTTTCTCAAACACCATGTAGTGCGAGAAACCAAACGGAGGAGATCGAGTCTTGTGGGGAAAAGTGCGCAAACCTCTGCAGAGTGTATAAACTAATCATGGTTAGCCGTGTCCCCGGTTATGGACATCTTGAGTATCTAGTACCAGGATTATCATGTGAATCTCATCACGTTACTTTAAATGAATATTGTTGGGTTTTGATGATGATGCTTAATTGGGATTGAGAATGCTGTCAACCATTCTCAATGTTTAACAACCACCATGATAGTTAATTAAAATGTATTCCTTTGTAGTAGGGAAAAATTGGATTTTCGCAAAAACCTTATAACCATAGAGCTTTTCCACCAGCCATATATGCATGTAGTGATAGCCATTGTTCATCATTTCTCTCTATGGTGTGAATTTGCCAGTACATTCAATGTACTGACCCTTTGTGGCTGCAACGTCTCATGTTGCAGGAATCTTACGACGAGTAAGTGATACGTTAGGGTTATGATTTCTACACTCAACTTTGCAGTTGGTGTTGATGGGAATCCACAACCTTGTTACTTCTGCTATTTTGGATTGAGGTAATAGTATCTTACGTTACTTATACATGTGATTTACCTCTGTTATAAATCCTCGAGTACTGTGTGTGTCAGCATACCGATCCAGGGATGACACTTAAGCACAGAGACTTGACCCATTCGGGTCGGGTCGCTACAAGATGGTATCAGAGTACATGTTGACTGTAGCCCCCAAGCCTCCGGGGGTACCCGCTGAAGGCTGAGCAGTCCTCGGGGTACCTTGTCTTCTTTCTCGCGGGGGCGCGTCAGCGCACCCGCTGGGTGTAGCCCCCGAGATTTGGGCCGACTGCTGAACAGTCGGGCCGGATCTTCCGGCACCTACTTTGTCTTCTCTCTCGCGGGGGCGAGTCAGCGCACCCGCTGGGTGTAGCCCCCGAGATTCGGGCCGACTGCTGAGCAGTCGGGCCGGATCTCCCAGCAACTACTTTGTCTTCTTTGTTGAAGTTGATTCTTTTTTTTCTTTTTTTCTCGTCAGCCGGCCGGGCAGGCGGACTCCGCACAACAGTCGGGCTCTTTACAGCCGGCCAGGCAGTTAGCGGTCGGATGCATATCTGGCAGTCGGACGCATATTCCAGCCGGTTGCGTGCCGTCGAACGCACATCTCTCTCACTTTTTTTCTTTCTGTCCGAATCCACGGGGGGAGCTGGACCCTTCTTTTAAAAAAAAACCAGCCTGACTTTTCTTCAGCCGGCATCTCACTCGCTTCTTTTGAGCCAGCACTCGGCCGCAGCAGTTGAGCAACGCGAGCCGGCCTGGGAGCGCAGAGAGGCCAGGGGGCAGGACCGGCCGGGTGGCAAGCGGAGCCGGCCGTTCGGGTAGCGGTGGAGCCGGGGGCGGCGAAACCGGCCATCCGGGTCGCGGCGGAGCTGGGTGGCGGCGAAGCCGGCCGTCCGGGTCGTGGCGGAGATGGCGGGCGGCGAAGCCGGCCGTCCGGGCGCGGGAGGCACGGCGGAGCCGGCCGGAGCGGGGACCCAGCAACCAAGCACGCCCGAAACCGGCCGCAGGGCGAGCGGAAGACGGCAGGCGCGACGGGAGCCGCAGCGACCTGGCAGGGGCTCGAGAGGCCAGCGGGGTGGCACGGGGAGGAGGCCGGAGGTGCGGCGACCCGGCAGGGAGCCTGGGCGAGGCGCAGCCGGCGCGGGCAGCGAGTCGGCAGGCAGGCTGGCGCGCGCGGGAGGCCGCGGAGGGTGGAGGGGCGCCGGGAGCCGGAGGGGAGGAGCTGGAGTGGCTATGGAGCAGGGCCGACATGCGACGGCGGCCCGGAGCGGAGGCCGGGTCTGCGCCGGTGTGCGCAGCCATCTCCAGCGTGCACTTGAACCGGGCTAGCTAGCTAGCTAGCATGCATGCAGCCCAATCCATTGGGCTTGCTAGCTAGCTAGCTAGCCATGCACACACGCATGTACACACAGGGACCAGAGGTGTAGCTTGTATGTGCGTGGATGACCAGCAGCGAGGCATGGCCGCAGGTGTAGCTACAGCGAGGCATGGAGCAGTAGCTGGCTGCAGCGAGCGTTGGGCGAGCCCATAGTGTAAGAGGAAAAAAGCCACGACTGGTGGAGGGCCATGCGCAAAGCAGCGGCTACTGCGAAGAAAACGTCAGCGACAAAGCAGGCAGGAGCGAAACGGCGCGATGGATGGCCACGGCCGACCGAAACGAGGGACGGTCGGCGTTGCGGCGGTGGCAAAGAAGGCAAGGCCGATGGCGAGGTCATGCCGCCCCTCACGTCCATTCTGGGGGCATGTCGACGTCGAGCCCCCGACCTCTATCAGAGAGGCGGCGCGACGCCGCGATGATGAAGACGAAGAGGCCGATGGCGAGGACGCGCCGCCCCTCGTGGCTGCTCTGAGGGCGTGTTGATGTCGGGCCCCCGAGCGCTACCGGAGAGACGACGGCGACGCGGCGGTGATGACGGAAATGGTCCCGCCCGGACTACGAAACCAGCAGCAGCGTGGTAGCATAGTAGTAGTACCGCCCCACGGTGGGCGCCAACTGTCGTGGTATTTCTCACGGGGGGCTTGCGAGTCGACAGATGCCACAAGGGCTTAGTGTGTGGGTAAGACTGCTGCTGATAGGCCCGGGAGCGGGTATGCGAGTAGCACGCGGAGGTTTACCCAGCTTCGGAGCTCTCCGGAGAGATAATACTCCTACTGCTGCATGTCTGAGTGTATCTGATATATCTAGTACAGAGTTGCTCCTGGAGCTGTATCTGGGATCAGTGCCATAGGCATCTGACTTGGTAAATGCATGTATGTGGTATGCTAGTGGCCGGCCATGTATGGCCGTGGCTTGCGGTCGTGAGTGTGTGTGAGTGTCCATCCTCCTGGATGGAGGGATGGATGCCCATATATATAGGCATGGCTAGCTTAGAGAGCAAGCTATGTAGGCATGGTGGGGTGTCATGCTTGTCCCCTGGGTCACTTCATAAATAGTGCCAAGGGACAAGTGACACTATACATGATGGCATCGAGGTACAGCCGTCTCGTCCGCGGTATGGCCGCCACATCGGGGTCTTGTCGATGTCGCTTCGGGCTGTAGTCGGCAGCCGGCTGGCTGGTGCAGTCGGCAGCCGGCTGGTTGGCGTAGTCGGCAGCCGGCTGGCTGGCGCAGTCGGACTGAGGGGCTTTGCTAGTCCTGATGTCTTGAAATATCGTCTTGCCGTCCTCGGGGTACCCGTGGTCGATTACTCCGACAGTTGTCAATACCCGAGATCAAGGTGTACCGGAGAAAGACTGCAACAAGGAGCATGAGAACTCGAAGTTTTGTCAAAGAAAACCCTAAGGCAGGAGATATCAACTATGGAATGATATCTCATGGGAATGACAAGAGCAGAAACACGGTTATCCGTGATGTCATCGCCCGCTGAAGCTATTGTCACCGTGCTGAGTTAAGGATGCATTTCTTCAGAATGGATTTGATGGAAGAAGGCTGATGGAGCACCTATTAGTAAGATGAAGTTTTAACTTTAGCCGGTGTATCACCAGTATCTGGGGTAGTACATCAAGAAGTTTAAGGTGGAGCTCCATGAAGCCGTATTAGACAAGGAAGCATTTCATGAAGAACTCAGGAACCAAAAGCTGAAAGTAGCCAAGATGGAGGAGCTACAACCTCGAGATAGCGGAGATTTGTCAGGAACTGAAGGACAGTATGACCATGGTTCATGTGAAGGATGTTGAAACCAGAAGTTTGAAATGCAACTCCGGAATATTAAAGGATGTCACGAGAGATTTCACGTTAATAGAGATGATCTGGCAAAAGAACTTGAGAATACAATCATGATCGGAAGAAGCCATTGAAGGCATGAACAAGGCTTGAAGAGTTTGGAGACGTTGAAGGTTTATTGACCTTTAGAAGACCAAACCCCTGTTATATACCTACGTTAGATGTGACATTTGTGAGCTGTCATTTGTTTGATGTTTTCCCGACAGCCACAAATAAAAAAAATCTGTCTTTTCAAAACTTTTTTTTGTATTGTGTGTATCCCTCTCTATCTCTTTTATCTCACCCCAAACCCATGGACCCAATAGAGGATGAATGAAGATGAACTTATATTTTCTGGACCGCTGAGTCTATTGGAGACGGACCAATGGATTCAGAGCATGGAGGATCACATGAAGAATAACTCTATAGTCGGAAAGGATATGACCCAGCATGCTCTTCAGTGCTTTTAAAGAGATGCTGCTACTTGGTGGAGGATGTACCAAACCATCAATGGATGGCAAGGAGTAACCACTTGGAAAGAATTTAAGTTGACTCTGCCAAAGTCTCGGCTTGTGTCCCAGAAGTTGAAGCCTTATGGAAAGGATATGAAGAAACCTTGTGCATGCAAGATTTGTGGAGAAATAGGACACACCCATAAAGAACACAAGGATGAATGCCCTAATTGTGAAGAAAGTCACCCAGCTAAATAATGCCCAACTAGGCAGATTACTTGTTTCTTGTGTGAAGGGACTACCCACTATCCTGCTCAGTGTCACATTTATCCCATGGTACAACGAACCGTACAACAGAAGAAAGAAGTAAATAAAGGAGCCCTTATGGAAATTTTAGAAGAACCCGTGATGTAGGAAGATGTGGAGGACACACCTAAAGAGGACCCGAGTAAACCCTGCACTAAGTCTTGCTATTCATGTGGAGAAGAAGGACACATCTCCCAAAATTGTTTGAATGGGGATCTAGTATAATTCCCGATAGAGGAAGTAGAATATGGCCCACAATAAATAGAAGCCATGATTGGCATGGAAAGGTCCAGGAAGAGAAGCAGAGTGGATTCCAGGAAGGATCTGAGTCATATCACATGTTATAGGTGCAAGGAGTCAGGGCACTACCTCAACAGTTGCCCAAAAAGGAAACCTCAATACTTGTCAGAAGTAATATGTTTTAGTGGTAATGGAGCAGGACACTTTGCCAGAGAATGCCCCAAGGAGAAGGAAACTTTTGCTAGATAGTTGAGTTTGCAACAAAAAAAAGGGAGTTGTAGAAGTGAGAACATTTTCTTTTATATTGAGGTGTTGAGTTGAGACATGTAATGGAAAGGCGAGAGATTGTAATCATTTGAGAAAGAATAAAGCTAGCATCATTGGTACTGATATGGATTTTATGAGTTGTTACTCTATGAATAAGGATTTTGACCATTCTGAGGATATGAGAAATATGGTCTATGGAAGATTTGTGCATTTTAAGGGTGGTAGTACCCTGTAAGAACCGTTGCCCCTGGAAAAGATAAGGATACTCCACTGAGTGGATTTCAGACAAAATGAATACGAGTTTTGTCTCGATATGTGTGATGCCCCAAGAGTATGTGGGATGAAGTTGGAGACCGTCATTTGTTGGACCAAATGTGATCAAGGAGTCAGAAGAGAATGTTAAGTTGATTCGAGATAGACTGAAGGTAACTCAGTCCAGGCAGAAGAGTTATGCAGACTAAAAAACGCAAGGAGGTAGTCTATGAAATTGGAGACAGAGCATGTCTTCGTGTGCCCCCTCTGCAAGGAGTTAAATGAATTGGAGTTAAGGGAAAGTTAGCCCCGAGATTTGTAGGACCATACCGAGTTTTTGAGCGTATGGGAGAAGTGGCCAACAAGTTGGAGTCACCCGAAGGACTGTCAGGAGTTCAAGATGTGTTTCACGTTTCCCAGTTGAAGAAGTGCCATGCAGAGATGGCCAATATTCCCCTGTAAGGACGCTTGACGCTGGAAAGGATAATGATGTTCCACGAAGTGGAATATGGACTTCATAAGTATAAGTTTTTATCTCGGTATGAGGGATATCCCACGAGGATGAAGAGATAAATTACTATTGGATATAAAGGAGGTATGATGTCGGAAATGTGGATCAATGGAAACTCCATGATGAGTCTGAGTAATCATGTCCTAGTTTGGTGCCAATAGAAGGAAGGAAGACAGTACAATTGGATGGATTTAAGAATACTAGGAAGTTGGAAGTTGGAATAATGATCAGTTGCCCGATGATAAGTTCAAGGACTACAAGTGATGAGATGGGCCATAACCCACATGCCCCAGGACCAGCCAAGAAGCAAGCACATTCTTGCTGAAGGAAAAACCCTGGAAGAAGAAGTTACGATTTTATCGATAGACGATTTTATAGGAGTAACACAAAACCTGAGAGTTGTGAAGAAACAATAGATGTTTGTCTGGCTTGCAGAATCTATGGATATATCCGAACTTCGTTCGTCGACAAGAGAAATTCTGCAATGCTTGTGAGGATGACCGAGTGATAGTATGCGAGATTCGCTAAACTGTATACATGGTAATGATTTGGGTGCGGGATGGATTGATCACCATACCGACTTACTCTTATAGTTCGCCTTGCTATATGGGATGGTAAATCTGAGTGACTTGCCTAAAGTAGAGAGATGACGATATTAAACCTTGTTAAACCTTAGAATGGTATAAGAATTTTTCCCTTATACAAGGCAGCTTTTGCCAACCGTAGGTTATACGGTGAGGATCAACTCAGACCCATTTCCTGCAGGAGAAACCATAATCGGATTACCACCATGAGATATCGATAGTTAGTTTGTATTGGCGCCATACCCGTCAGCTAAGAAGACCCAATCTCGGAATAACCTTACCAAGAGGAAAGGACAGAAGAATTGAGGAAAAGGTTATTCCACTACCGGAAGAGCTCAGAGAAGGACTTTTTCTCGAGGATCTGAGAAGACCGACACTGTCAAGAATAAGGGTGGAGTATATGAGTTTTGATGGAACCGTAACCATGCTTCTAAGGGTGGTAGCACCCCAAACCCCATGTAATGATTGATGGATTTTGAGAAGACCCCAAACCTAACCTATTTCTTGTTAGCCTCTCCGAATCTCGAGGACGAGGTTCATTTTAAGGGTGGTAGGTTTGTAACATCCCAAAATTCTAAATTTTGGAATGTTATAATAAATAGATAGATTGATTGATTGTTTGATTGTTGTGTGATTGATTGAGTGAAATTCGAAACTTTTTGAAAGTTAAATGAGAGGGAATAAAAGGACTTTCCCAAACTTTCACCTTTTTCTTTTTGATCCCCGTAAATTCAAATTCTTTTCATCACAAAACCCTGGAGAGAAGATGACATGACTTCTTCCATTTATTTAAATGACAAGGGGTGTTGAAAATATTTGAATTTCATCTGGAAATATTTCAAATTAATAAACTTCATGCAACTCAATGATTTTCAAGAGCGAAGATAAAATGACTTCTTCAAAACTTATGAAATATGAGTTGGGAGTTTCAAAGAAACTCAAATTTAAAATCCATTTGAAATAATTATTTTTTCAATTGGGTTATTTGAGTTTTATTCAAATTATTTTTCTCCAAAAACAAAATACATGGAAAGTAGGGTAACATGATTCCCTACAATAGAAAATTGGAGAAAAATTTATTTGAAATCATTTTGGTATTTTTAAAATGATTTTTATTGGATTTTATTAGACCAGTAGCACTCTTTGAATTATCTGAATTTGGGTGGATTTTATTTGGCATTATAAAAATGTTCATGTCGTAGAGAATCTTTTTCTGAAAATTTTGATATATAATATGCCTATATTATATTTTGCTTCTATTTCCTTTTGTTTTATTTTCGTTTGCCTGTGTTTTAAAAAAAAACTCTCTTCGAATAGTGCCAGGCCGAAGCCCAGCACTGCTCTCTCTCTCTCTCTCTCTCTCTCTCTCTCTCTCTCTCTCCGCGCCAGGCCAGCCGGCCCAGCCCAGCAGCGGCCTACGCCCGCGCCCGAATCGCCTCCGTCTCGCTCGCCCGCTAGCTCGCCCACTCGCACACCGCTTTGCCCAGTCACCGACAGGTGGGGTCCACCTGTCGGGACCTTCTCCTACCTGCCGCTGGAGTCCGACTCCAGCACTCCTCGTTGGCGACGCCGTGTCCAGGCGGGACTCCTCTCCCTCTGCCCCTCGCACAAGCCGACCCCCTCCTCCTATTTATACCGCTGCCCGGGCCCCGTTCCTCCTCCTTTGCCGCAAACAACAGCCGTCGCCGCCCTCGTTGGAGTTCCCGCCTCCGACGAGATCTGCCGCTGCCGCCGCGCCCCGTTCCGTCACCCTCGACCTCCGCCGGCGCCGCCATCGCCTTCCCCTACTTGCGCCGCTTCTCCCTGACCGCGCGGCCACGCCGGAGGATCGCCGGAGCAGCCACCCCGATGACCCCGACGCCGCTGCCGTCTCCTTCTCCGGCGACGTCGACGCCCACCACCGCGGTAAGCCGCCGGTGCTCCTCGTCCGTCTGATCTGGGTTAGATGGATAGGATTAGATGAGTTCTTTTTTTTCTTTCGAATCGTTTTTCCTTACTTAGTGAATGTTCACTGCTTTGCCTTCGCAGCGAACAGTTTTTAACCAATAGATTTCTGACACGTGGCCAGGGACCTAGGTGTAGATTTTATTTTTCAATTTAGTCCCTGATTTTCAAAACACCACAACTTTTCAACCGTTAGTCCAAATTCAGTGAAACCAATGCTCACGTCTTCGTTATGATCTCCTCTATCCAGTAATCCAACTCAAACATGTTTTTGAAATTTTAAAATTTGAATTTGATTAGATTTGAATTCAAACTTCGTTTGATCATAACATTATCCGTCCGTTTGAGTTGATTCTTTTTGCAAATCGAAGCTCTTGACCTAAACTTTTTGATAAGGCCAAATTCATTTGGTACTATTAGAAATTGTTTTATGTTGCAAGAGTTATTTGCTTGTTTTTGAAGTTTTCCGTGATCTTTTCTTCGCTTCTTTTGAGTGATTGCTTATGTGTGGTTACTATTGTTTGCTTACGATAGATTGACTGGAGTGTGACGAGTAGATCTATCAAGAGTTTTGAGTGCGAATCATCTTCCTCAACATTGCAGGCAAGTTCACACTTTGATCATATTCCTTTCATACCCAGTTTTTATGCATTAGTTTCACCCTCAAACATTGCATGAGTAGGATTGATAACATGTGGGTATTGGGAAGTAGTTGATGAGGTAGGAACCTATTGCCCTGCATTCAACCCTTGGGAGTTACTATTACGTTATGCTTATATTGCCATGCTATGCTCGTAGACGTGGATTGGGTTTTGAGAGTATTCATGATATATGTGAGATTGTTAATTAATGGTTTACTTAAGGTGGCAACTTAAACACACATCTGGGTGGATTGAGGCACCGGGTTATTCCAGGATTGCCTGTCTAGGCACCTGGGTAGACCAGGATTGCCTATTTTTTTATGGACCGCCACCCAGGCTCAAAGGGATCATAAGATTATTCATACTAGAAACTTCTGTGTGCAGCCACAAGCTATTATGGGCTCTAGCATAGTTGACTAAGTCGTGCGGACTCTTATAGTGGTAGACTAGCAGATGTAGGGGATGTAGGTGGTACGGTCTACCCGATCGTAAGGTGCTAGCATTTCTGAAAGACTATGTCTCGGTCATCCGTTTCTCAAACACCATGTAGTGCAAGAAACCAAACGGAGGAGATCGAGTCTTGTGAGGAAAAGTGCGAAAACCTCTGCAGAGTGTATAAACTAATCATGGTTAGCCGTGTCCCCGGTTATGGACATCTTGAGTATCTAGTACCTCGATTATCATGTGAATCTCATCACGTTACTTTAAATGAATATTGTTGGGTTTTAATGATGATGCTTAATTGGGATTGAGAATGCTGTCAACCATTCTCAATGTTTAACAACCACCATGATAGTTAATTAAAATGTATTCCTTTGCAGTAGGGAAAAATTGGCTGTTCGCAAAAACCTTATAACCATAGAGCTTTTCCACCAGCCATATATGCATGTAGTGATAGCCATTGTTCATCATTTCTCTCTATGGTGTGAATTTGCCAGTACATTCAATGTACTGACCCTTTGTGGCTGCAACGTCTCATGTTGCAGGAATCTTACGACGAATAAGTGATACGTTATGATTTCTACACTCAACTTTGCCGTTGGTGTTGATGGGAATCCACAACCTTGTTACTTCCGCTATTTTGGATTGAGGTAATAGTATCTTATGTTACTTATACATGTGATTTACCTCTGTTATAAATCCTCGAGTACTGTGTGTGTCAGCATACCGATCCAGGGATGACACTTAAGCACAGAGACTTGACCCATTCGGGTCGGGTCACTACAGTACTTCCCTACCAGACTTATGGCAAGGCACACATCAGGTCGGGTACACACCATAGCATAGATGATAGAACCTATGGCTGAGGCATAAGGAATGACTTTCATTTTCTCTCTATCTTCTGCAGTGGTTGGGCTTTGAGTCTGACTCAACTTCACACCTTGTAACACAGGCAAGAACCCTTTCTTTGACTGATCCATTTTGAACTTCGTCAAAACGTTGTCAAGGTATGTGCTTTGTGAAAGTCCTATTAAGCGTCTTGATCTATCTCTATAGATCTTGGTGCCCAACATATACACAACTTCACTGAGGTCTTTCATTGAAAAACTTTTATGCAAGTATCCATTTATGCTATCCAAAAATTCTATATCATTTCCAATCAACAATATGTCATCTACATATAATATCGAAATGCTACAGAGCTCCCACTCACTTTCTTGTAAATACAGGCTTCACCGAAAGTCTGTATAAAACCATATGCTTTGATCACCTCATCAAAGCATAAATTCCAACTCCGAGATGCTTGCACTAGTCCATAGATGGATCGCTGGAGCACGGACACTTTGTTAGCACCTTTAGGATTGACAAAACCTTCTGGTTGCATCATATACAACTCTTCTTTAACAAATCCATTGAGGAATGCAGTTTTGACGTCCATTTGCCAAATTTCATAATCATAAAATGTGGCAATTTCTAACATGATTCGGACTAACTTAAGCATCACCACGGGTGAGAAGGTCTCATCATAGTCAACACCTTGAACTTGTCGAAAACCTTTCACGACAAGTCGAGCTTTGTAGACAGTTACATTACCATCAGCGTCAGTCTTCTTCTTGAAGATCCATTTATTCTCAATGGCTTGCTGATCACCGGGTAAGTCCACCAAAGTCCATACTTTGTTCTCATACATGGATCCTATCTCCGATTTCATGGCCTCAAGTTTTCGGAATCTGGGCTCATCATAGCTTCTTCATAGTTCGTAGGTTTGGTCTAGAACATGACTTTCAGAACAGGATTACCGTATCACTCTGGTGCGGAACGTGCCTTGTTCGACCTATGAGGTCTAGTAGTAACTTGATCTAAAGTTTCATGATCATCATCATTAGCTTCCTCTCGAGTTGGTGTAGGCATCACGGGAACGGATCTCTCTGATGTGCTACTTTCCAAATTGAGAGAAGGTACAATTACGTCATCAAGTTCTACTTTCCTACCACTCACTTCTTTTGAGAGAAGCTCCTTCTCTAGAAATGTTCCATTCTTGGCAACAAAGGTCTTGCCTTCGGATTTGTGGTAGAAGGTGTACCCAATTGTTCCTTAGGGTATCCTATGAAGACACACTTCTCTGATTTGGGCTCGAGCTTATCAGGTTGAAGCCTTTTGACATAAGTGTCGCAACCCCAAACTTTAAGAAACGACAGCTTCTGTTTCTTGCCAAACCACAGTTCATACAGTGTCGTGTCAATGGATTTTGACAGTGCCCTATTTAACGTGAATGTAGTTGTCTCTAATGCATAACCCCAAAACGATAGTGGTAAATCGGTAAGAGACATCATAGATCACACCATATCTAATAAAGTACGGTTACGACGTTCAGGCACACCATTACACTGTGGTGTTCCAGGTGGCGTGAGTTGTGAAACTATTCCACATTGTTTTAAATGAAGGCCAAACTTGTAACTCAAATATTCACCTCCGTGATCAGATCGTAGAAACTTTATTTTCTTATTACGATGATTCTCCACTTCACTCTGAAATTCTTTGAACTTTTCAAATGCTTCAGACTTGCGTTTCATTAAGTAGATATATGCATATCTGCTCAAATCATCTATGAAGGTCAGAAAATAACGATACCCGCCACGTGCCTCAATACTCATTGGACCGCATACATCGGTATGTATTATTTCCAATAAGTCATTAGCTCGCTCCATTGTTCCGGAGAACGGAGTTTTAGTCATCTTGCCCATGAGGCATGGTTCGCAAGTATCAAATGATTCATAATCAAGTGATTCCAAAAGCCCATTTGCATGGAGTTCCTTCGTGCGCTTTACACAAATATGACCTAAACGGCAATGCCACAAATATGTTGCACTATCATTATCAACTTTGCATCTTTTGGCATCAATATTATGAATATGTGTATCACTACAATCGAGATTCGACAAAAATAGACCACTCTTCAAGGGTGCATGACCATAAAAGATATTACTCATATAAATAGAACAACCATTATTCTCAGATTTAAATGAATAACCATCTCACACTAAACAAGATCCAGATATAATGTTCATGCTCAACGCTGGCACCAAATAACAATTATTCTAGTCCAAAACTAATCTCGAAGGTAGATGTAGAGGTAGCATGCAGACGGCGATCACATCAACCTTGGAACCATTCCCGACGCGCATCATCACCTCGTCCTTAGCCAATCTTCGTTTAATCCATAGCTCATGTTTCGAGTTATAAATATGAGCAACTGAACAAGTATCAAATACCCAGGCGCTACTACGAACATTAGTAAGGTACACATCAATAACATGTATATCAAATATACCTTTGTTCACTTTGCCATCCTTTGATCCGCCAAATACTTGGGGAAGTTCCGCTTGCAGTGACCAGTCCCTTTGCAGTAGAAGCACTTAGTTTCAGGCTTGGATCCAGCTTTGGGCTTCTTCCTGGGAGTTGCAACTTGCTTGCCATTCTTCTCGAAGTTCCCCTTCTTTCCCTTGCCATTTTTCTTGAAACTAGTGGTCTTGTTAACCATCAACACTTGATACTCCTTCTTGATTTCTACCTCCGCAGCCTTGAGCATTGCGAAGAGCTCGGGAATTGTCTTAGTCCATCCCTTTCATATTATAGTTCATCATGAAGCCTTCGTAGCTTGTTGACAGTGATTGAAGAACTCTGTCAATAACACTATCATCTGGAAGATTAACTCCCAGCTGAGTCAAGTGATTATGATACCTAGACATTTTGAGTATGTGTTCACTAACAGAATTGTTCTCCTCCATCTTGCAGCTGTAGAACTTGTTGGAGACTTCATATCTCTCAACTCGAGCATTTGCTTGAAATATTAACTTCAACTCCTGGAACATCTCATATGCTCCATGACGTTCAAAACATCTTTGAAGTCCTGATTCTAAGCCGTAAAGCATGGCACACTGAACTATCGAGTAGTCATCAGATCGAGCTTGACAGACATTCAAAACATCAGCATCTGCTCCTGCAGCAGGCCTTTCACCTAGTGGTGCATCAAGGACATAATTCTTCTATGCAACAATGAGGATAATCCTCAAGTTACGGACCCAGTCCGTGTAGTTGCTACCATCATCTTTCAACTTAGCTTTCTCCAGGAACGCATTAAAATTCAGGGGAACAGTAGCATGGGCCATTGATCTACAACATAGATATGCAAATACTATCAGGACTAAGGTCATGATAAATTAAGTTCAATTAGTCAACTTACTTAAGAACTCCCACTTAGATAGACATCCCTCAAGTCATATAAATGATACATGATCCAAATCAACTAATCCATATCCGATCATCACGTGAGATGGAGTAGTCATCAATGGTGAACATCTCTGTGTTGATCATATCTACTATATGATTCACGTTCGACGTTTCGATCTCCAGTGTTCTGAGGCCATGTCTGTACATGCTAGGATCATCAAGTTTAACCCAAGTATTCCACATGTGCAAAACTGTCTTGCACCCATTGTATGTGAATGTAGAGTCTATCACACCCGATCATCACGTGGTGTCTCAACACGACGAACTGTAGCAACGGTGCATACTTAGGGAGAACACTTTTACCTTGAAATTTAGTGAAGGGATCATCTCATAATGCTACCGCCGTACTAAGAAAAATAAAATTCATAAAAAGATAAAAATCACATGCAATCAAAATATGTGACATGATATGGCCATCATCATCTTGTGCTTTTGATCTCCATCTCTAAAGCATCGTTATGATCTCCATCATCATCTGCTTGACAGCTTGATCTCCATCGTAGCGTCGTGGTCGTCTCGCCAACTATTGCTTCTACAACTATCGCTAATGCATAGTGACAAAGTAAAGAAATTACATGGCATTTGCATTTCATGCAATAAAGAGACAACCATAAGGCTCCTGTCGGTTGTCAGATATCTTTCAAAACATGATCATGTCATACAATAAGATTTATCACATCATGTCTTGACCATATCACATCACAACATGCTCTGCAAAAACAAGTTAGATGTCCTCTACTTTGTTGTTGCAAGTTTTACGTGGATGCTACGAGCTTCTAGCAAGAACCGTTCTTACCTACGCATAAAACCACAAAGGTGTTTCATCAATTTTTCCGTTTTAACCTTCTTCAAGGACCGGTCACAGTCAAATTCGATTCAACTAAAGTAGGAGAAACAAACACCCGCCAGCCACCTTTATGCAAAACTAGTTGCATGTTTGTCGTTGGAACCGGTCTCATGTGCATGGACATGTAAGGTTGGTCCGGGCCGCTTCATCCCACAATGCCACCGAATCAAAATACAACGTTGGTGGTAAGCAGTATGACTATCACCTCCCACAACTCTTTGTGTTCTACTCGTGCATATCATCTAAGCATAGACCTGGCTCATGATGCCACTGTTGGGAATCGTTGCATGGAAAACAAAAAATTCTACGCACATGCAATGATCTATCAATGGAGATGCATGGCAACGAGGGGGAGAGTGTGTCTACGTACCCTCATAGACCGTAAGCGGAACGTTTCTCAACCTCCGCGTTCTACACCCCTTCAGCTCGGTGACGGCCCTCGCCTTCTTGATCCAGCAAGACGTCGAGGTAGTAGATGAGTTCCTTCAGCACGGCGGCGTGGTGACGGTGATGGTGAAGTGATCCTAGCAGGGCTTTGCCTAAGCACTATGAAAATATGACCGGGGGAGTAAACGGTGGCGGGGGGGGGGGGGGGGGGGGGGGGGGGGGGGGGGGGGGGGGGGGGGGCGCACACGGCTAAACAATTGCCTGGTCTGTGTTAGGGCGCCCCTCCCCACATATATATAGGTGGGAGAGAGAGGGGAGGCAGCCAGGAGGCGCCCAAGTAGGCCGAATCCTACCCCATGGCCGACGCCCCCTGCCATATTGGCCAAAGGGGGAAGGAAAGAGGGGGGAGAAAGGGAAGGGGGAGGCCGAATCCCCCATTTCCTTTCTCTTCCCCTCTTTCCTTCTTCCTCTGGTTCAGCCCATATGGGGCACACACCAGCCCCTGGTGGCTGGTGTGTTTCCCCTCTTGGCCCATAAGGCCCATATCTTTCGCTGGGGGTGCCCGGAACCCCTTCTGGTGACCCGATATGTACCCGGTACCCTCCGGAACACTTTCAGTGTTCGAATATCATTGTCCTATATATCAATCTTTACCTCTCGACCATTTCGAGACTCCTCGTCATGTCCGTGATCTCATCCGGGACTCCGAACCACATTCGGTCACCAAATCACATAACTCATATAATATTATATCGTCATCAAACGTTAAGCGTGCGGACCCTACGAGTTCGAGAACTATGTAGACATGACCGAGACACCTCTCCGGTCAATAACCAATAGCGGAACCTGGATGCTCATATTGGCTCCTACATATTCTACGAACATCTTTTGTCGGTCGAACCGTTATGACAACATACGTTATTCCCTTTGTCTATCGGTATGTTACTTGCCCGATATTCGATCGTCGGTATCTTCATACCTAGTTCAATCTCGTTACCGACAAGTCTATTTACTTGTTCCGTAATACATCACCTCGTGACCAACTCCTTAGTCATTTGCATGCAAGCTTATGATGTGTATTACCGAGAGGGCCCAAAGATACCTCTCTGATACTTGGAGTGACAAATCCTAATCTCGATCTATGCCAACTCAACAAACTCCTTCAGAGATACTTGTAGAGCATCTTTATAATCACCCAGTTACGTTATGACATTTCATAGCACACAAGGTATTCCTTGGTATTCGGGAGTTGCATAATCTCATAGTCAAAGGAATATGTATAAGTCATGAAGAAATGAAAGCAATAAAACTGAACGATCATTATGCTAAGCTAACGGATGGGTCTTGTCCATCACATCATTCTCCTAACGATGTGATCCCGTTATCAAATGACAACTCGTGTCTATGGTCAGGAAATCTTAACCATCTTTGATCAACGAGCTAGTCTAGTAGAGGCACACTAGGGCCATGGTGTTTGTTCATGTATTCAAACATGTATCAAGGTTTCCGATAAATACAACTCTAGCATGAATAATAAACCTTTATCATGACTAAGGAAATATAAAATAACAACATTATTATTGCCTCTAGGGCATATTTCCTTCATAAAGATGGTGATATTTGAGTCATGCTAGTGAGTAATTGTGGATTGGTAGAAATACTTGTGTTAGATTTTGTGATTCCCGTAGCATGCACGTATGGTGAACCGTTATGTGATGAAGTTGGAGCATGATTTATTTATTTATTGTCTTCCTTATGAGTGGTGGTCGGGGACGAGCGATGGTATTTTCCTACCAATCTATCCCCCTAGGAGCATGTGCGTAGTACTTTGTTTCAATAACTAATAGACTTTTGCAATAAATATGTGAGTTCTTTATGACTAATGTTGAGTCCATGGATTATACCCACCCTCGCCCTTCCACCATTCCTAGCCTCTCTAGTATAGCGCAACTTTCGCCGGTACCTTACACCCACCATATACCTTCCTCAAAACAGCCATCATACCTACCCATTATGGCATTTCCATAGCCATTCCGAGATATATTGCCATGCAACTTTCCACTTCTGCTTATTATGACATGCTTCATCATTGTCATATCGCTTTGGATGATCATGTAGTTGGCATCATATTTGTGGCAAAGCCACCTTTAATATTTTTTATACATGTCACTCTTGATTCATTGCACATCCTGGTACATCGCCAGAGGCATTTATATAGAGTCATTTTTTTGTTCTAGAATCGAGTTGTAATTCTTGAGTTGTAAGTAAATAAAAGTGTGATGATCTTCATTATTAGAGGATTGTCCCATGTGAGGAAAGGATGAAGGAAGCTATGATTCCCTCATAAGTTGGGATGAGTCTCCGGACTTTACAAAAAATAAAAGAGGCCAAGAAGCCCACCAGAATAAAACATGAGAGAAAAGAGAGAAGGGGCAATGTTACTATCCTTTTTCCACACTTGTGCTTCAAAGTAGCACCATGATCTTCATGTTAGAGAGTCTCCTATGTTGTCACTTTCATATACTAGTGGGAATTTTTCATTATAGAACTTGGCTTGTATATTCCAATGATGGGCTTCCTCAAATTGCCCTAGGTCTTCGTGAGCAAGCGGGTTGGATGCACACCCACTTAGTTTCTTTTGGAGGTTTCATAAAATTATAGCTCTGGTGCATCTGTTTCATGGCAATCCCTATCCACTCACATTGATATCTATTGATTGGCATCTCCATAGCCCGTTGATATGCCTAGTTGATGTGATACTATCTCCTTCTTTTTGTCTTCTCCACAACCACCGTATTCTACTCCACCTATAGTGCTATATCCATGGCTCAAGCTCATGTATTGCGTGAAAGTTGAAAAGGTTTGAGAACATCAAAAGTATGAAACAGTTGCTTGGATTTTTCATCGTTGTTGTTCATGATTTAATACTTTGTGTGATGAAGATGGAGCATAGCCAGACTATATGATTTTGTAGGGATAACTTTCTTTGGCCATATGTTATTTTGAGAAGACATAATTGTTTTCTAAGTATGCTAGAAGTATTATTGTTTTTATGTCAATATTAAAATTTTGTTTTGAATCCTATGGATCTGAACATTCATGCCACAATGAAGAAAATTACATGGATAAATATGTTAGGTAGCATTCCACATCAAAAATTCTGCTTTTATCATTTACCTACTCAAGGACGAGCAGGAATTAAGCTTGGGGATGCTTGATACGTCTCCAACGTATCTATAATTTTTTTGTTCCATGATATTATGTTATCTGTTTTGGATGTTTTATATGAATTAATATGCTATTTTATATCATTTTTGGGACTAACTTATTAATCTAGAGCCAGTGCCAGTTTCTGTATTTACCTTGTTTTTGAGTTTTGCAGAAAAGGAATACCAAACGGAGTCCAAATGGAATGAAACTTCACAATGATTTTTCTTGGACTAGAAGACACCCAGGGGACTTGGAGTCCAAGTCAGAAGAGCCACGAGGCGACAGCAAGGGTGGAGGGCGCGCCCTAGGGGAGCGCCCCCTACCTTGTGGGCCCCTCGGTGACTCCCTGACCTAGCTCTTCATCCTATATATTCACATATATTCCAAAACCCTCAGGGGAGTCGACGAAAATACTTTTCTGCCACCGCAACCTTCTATTCCCGTGAGAACCCATCTTGGGGCCTTTGTCGGCGTCCTGCCGGAGGGGGATTCGATCACGAAGGGCATCTACATCAACTCTATTGCCCTTCCAATGAAGCGTGAGTAGTTTACTTCAGACCTACGGGTCCATAGCTAGTAGCTAGATGGCTTCTTCTCTATCTTTGATTCTCAATACCATGTTTTCCTCGATGTTCTTGGAGATCTATCTGATGTAATCTTCTTTTGCGATGTGTTTGTCGAGATATGATGAATTGTGGATTTATGATCAACTTATCTATGAATATTATTTGAATCTTCTCTGGATTCTTATATGCATTATTTGATATCTTTGTATTTCTCTTCGAACTACTGGTTTGGTTTGGCCAACTAGATTGGTTTTTCTTGCAATGGGAGAGGTGTTTAGCTTTGGGGTCAATGTTGCGTGATTTCACCCAGTGACAAAGTAGGGGTAGCGAGACACGTATTGAATTGTTGCCATCGAGGATAAAAAGATGAGGTTTTCATCATATTGCTTGAGTTTATTACTCTACATCATGTCATCTTACTTAAGGCCTTACTCCATTCTTTATGAACTTAATACTCTAGATGCATGCTGGATAGCGGTCGATGTGTGGAGTAATAGTAGTAGATGTAGGAAGGAGTCAGTCTACTTGACACGGACATGATGCCTATATGCATAATCATTACATTGGATATCATCATAACTTTGCGCTTTTCTATCAATTGCTCGACAGTAATTTGTTCACCCACCGTATTATTTGCCTTCATGAGAGAAGCCTCTAGTGAAACCTATAGCCCTGGGTCTATTTTCCATCATATTTGTTTCCGATATACTATTTTGCAATCTTTTATTTTCAAATCTATAGACAACAAAAACCCAAAAACATTTTATCTTTTGTTTAATTTTATCTATCTATATCAGATCTCACCTTTGCAAGTGATCGTGAAGGGATTGACAACCCCTTTATCGTGTTGGGTACAAGTGTTTGATTGTTTGTGTAGGTGCATCTATTGGGGACTTGCGCATTTCTCCTACTGGATTGATTCCTTGGTTCTTAACTGAGGGAAATACTTATCTCTACTGTGCTGCATCACCCTTTCCACTTCAAGGGAAAAACCAACTCAAGCTCAAGAAGTAGCAATCCCCGCCAGAAGAGATGGATATATGATAACCCACAAGTATAGGGGATTGTTTGTAGCCTTCTTCGATAAATAAGAGTGTCGAACCCAACGAGGAGCTAAAGGTAGAACAAATATTCCCTCAAGTTCTATCGACCACCGATACAACTCTACGCACAATTGACGTTTGCTTTACCGGAAACAAGTATGAAACTATTTTGCAAGAATAAAACTACGAGTACTTGCGAGAATAAAACTAGGAATAAATTGCAAGGTAATAAAAGTGGATAGCTTTGTCAACTAGAAAGTCATTTTTCCCTAGGCAATCGATAACAAGTACCAGTAATCATTCTTGCAATTTCATATGAGGGAGAGGCATGAGCTAACATACTTTCTCTACTTGGATCATATGCACTTATGATTGGAACTCTAGCAAGCATCGGCAACTACTAAAGGTCATTAAGGTTGTGAAACCCAACCATAGCATTAAGTATCAAGTCCTCTTTATCCCATACGCCATAACCCACTTATCTGCGTTTCGGATGTTGTCATCCCCCGCAATACTGGCAATAAGCAAACCATGAACATATTGCAACACCCTACAGCGGGGCCCCTCATGTTCGTGCGATACGAAGGGCACCGTAGGACAGTACCATAAATAAAATATACAATCATACCAACCAAGATCACGATTAATCCACAGGGCAAAACGGATCTACTGAAACATCATAGGATAACCATAGATCATTGGGAAATAATATATGGAGTTGAGCACCATGTTTAAGTAGAGATTACAGCGAAGAGAAGGGGTGTTACACCTCTGCATAGAGGGGGAGAGAGTTGATGATGACGGTAGCAAGATTGTTGATGTAGATCGCCGTCACGATCCTAGCCCCGGCGGCGTTCTGGCGCCACCGGGAGAGAGGGGGAGAGAGCCCCCCTCCTTCTTCTTCTTCTTCTTCTTCTTCTTCCTTCGCCTCCCCCCTAGATGGGAGGAGAGTTCCCCCTCTGGTCCATGGTCTCCATGGTGGCGGAGGGGCGGGAGCCCCTTCGAGATTGGATCTCCCTCTCTGTTCTCATATGTTTCGCGCTCCTTAGATCTGGCCAAAAACCGTTTCTTATATTCCGGGAGATCCATAACTCCGATTGCGCTGATATTTTAACATGATTTTTTCTGGATATAAGCTTCCTTGCGCCCGAAGTAGAGCTCCAACTGACGTTCGAGGAGGGCACAACCCAACACCATGCGCCAGGGGCCTCTGGCGCGCCCTAGTGTCTTCTGGGCTATGTGGGCCTCCGTTTGCGGTGATTCCAACTCCCAAAAATCACATATATTCCAAAATAATTCTCCGTAAATTTTTATTGCATTTGGACTTCGTTTGATATGGATTTTCCGCGAGACAAAAAACATGCAAAAAACAGGAACTGGCACTGGGCACTGGAACAATAGGTTAGTCCAATAAATCATATAAAAAGTTGCCAAAAGTATGTGAAAGTTGTGTAATATTGGCATGAAACAATCAAAAATTATAGATATGATAGAGACGTATCAATATAACATCATTACTACCTTGTTGTTCCATTAGTGGCGGATCTCATTGCTCCCCCTGATGTGCAACACCCTCACCTCGCTTTGTGAATACACCTTTAGATGCTCCTCCTGCTCTATTGTCCACCTCGGCACAGTACCAATCTGAGACGGCGAACGCTTCCACAAATACACCTTTAGCTGCTCCTCTTGCTCTGGTATCCACCTCGGCACACTACAAACCCGAGCCGGTGCCAGTGTGCCAATTTTCACATCACCGATGGAAGTCGATGCTTCTATCACATGAGCCACATGAGTTACTATGGAGTCATCTTTTGCGTGAGGTGACTGATGCATCGTCTGCTGTGTGCCACTACTCTCCCCCTCTTGACCAATTTCCGGTTGGATACATTGGTCAAGGTATTCAAACAAGACACTTGGATCAGTTTTCTCACCATAGAAAGGTTCCGCTTCACGAAACGTAACATGCATGCTTACAAATGTCTGCCTCTCAGATGGACTCCAACATTTGTACCCTCTTTGTCATGAAGAATACCCAACAAAGATGCACTTTATGGCCCGAGGATCCAATTTGTTGACTGATGCCCTATGATCATGACCAAAACAAGTGGAACCGAACACCTTGGGAGGAACAGGAAATTTATTTTCTGCGAAAACCAACTCACACGGTGATTTCATACCTGTCACTCGGGATGGTGTGCGGTTGATCAAGAAGGTGTCCATCATGACAGCTTCACTCCACAGGAACGTGGGGACATTCACGGTGAACATCAATGCTCGGGCCACCTCTAGCAGGTGGCGGTTTTTCCTCTCTACCACCCCATTTTGAGGTGGTGTGTTCGGGCAAGATCTTTGATCCAGGATGCCCTTGTCTGACATGAAGGCACCAATGGCCTTGTTAACATACTCGGTGCCATTGTCAGAAGAGTGCTTGATTTTCACATTAAATTGAGTCTGAACAAGTGCATAAAAGACCTTGAAACACTTCATCTTTATGTTTCAGAAGATAGACCCAAGTCATCCAAGAATGATAATCAATGAACGTAACAAGGTACTT
This sequence comes from Triticum urartu, assembly GCF_003073215.2. Lineage (NCBI taxonomy): Eukaryota > Viridiplantae > Streptophyta > Magnoliopsida > Poales > Poaceae > Triticum > Triticum urartu. The sequence goes on from NC_053028.1 coordinate 408,264,988, forward strand.
CATACCACTGACAGATAACACTGGACAAGTCCATACATCAGAGTGGATCAACACAAAAGGAGATATGCACCTGACCCCTTACTCACATATGAGTTTCTGGTATGTTTAGCAAACTCACATGCATCACATTTCAACTTGCTCTTGTCCACACCACTCATTACATCAGGAAATAATTGATACATTTTGTCAAAAGGCACATGTCCCATCCTACAGTGATGGATCAATGCTCTAGTCTCCATGTTCTCAGTAACTGAAGCTAGCATGTCCCATCCCTCCTGGTCCAGCATGCAACGGTCCATGTACCATAGCCCCCTACGCCTTGTTTCAGTCCCAGGACTCCTGCCCGCCAATCTCTCCTGGATCAAGAACACAACTTTGTCAAGAATTATTCAGCAATCTATTTGGTCAACCAAAGCACTCAAGCACACTAAGTTCACAGGAAAAGCAGGCACATGCAACACTGAGGATAATTCAATACTTGGCGTGCAGTTAACTATCCCAACACATGTGATGGGTTGGGTTGTGCCATATGTTATGTGAATGTTTTGCTGATGTGTAATAGAGTGTGGAACATAATGTTGGGGAATGTAGTAATTTCAAAAAAATTCCTACGCACACGGAAGATCATGGTGATGCATAGCAACGAGAGGGGAGAGTGTTGTCCACGTACCCTTGTAGACCAAAAGCGGAAGCGTTAGCACAACGCTATTGATGTAGTCGTACGTTTTCACGATTCGACCGATCAAGTACCGAACGCACGGCACCTCCGAGTTCAGCACACATTCAGCCCGATGATTTCCCTCGAACTCCGATCCAGCCGAGTGTTGAGGGAGAGTTTCGCCAGCACGATGGCGTGGTGACGATGATGATGTTCTACCGACGCAGGGCTTCGCCTAAGCACCTCTACAGTATTATCGAGGTGGACTATGGTGGAGGGGGGCACCGCAAACGGCTAAAAGATCAAATCAATTGTTGTGTCTATGGGGTGCCCCCTACCCCCGTATATAAAGGAGCAAGGAGGGAGGTGCGGCCGGCCAGGAGGAGGCGCGCCAGGAGGAGTCCTACTCCCACCGGGAGTGGGACTCCCTCCCTCCCTTATTTGATTAGGAGAAGGGGGGAAAGAGGAGGTAGAGAGGAAGGAAAGGGCCCCCCTCTCCTTGTCCTATTCAGACTAAGGGGGAGGGGTGCACGGCCCTACCCTGGCCGCCTCTCCTCTTCTCCACTAAGGCCCACTATGGCCCATTAATCCCTCGGGGGGTTCCGGTAACCCCTCGGTACTCCGGTAAAATCCCGATTTCACCCGGAACACTTCCGATATCCAAATATAGGCTTCCAATATATCAATCTTCAAGTCTCAACCATTTCGAGACTCCTCGTCATGTCCGTGATCACATCCGGAACTCCGAACAACCTTCAGTACATCAAAACTCATAAACTCAAAATATAACCGTCAGCGAAACATTAAGCGTGCGGACCCTACGGGTTCGAGAACTATGTAGACATGACCGAGACACGTCTCCGATCAATAACCAATAGCGGAACCTGGATGCTCATATTAGCTCCCAAATATTCTATGAAGATCTTTATCGGTCAGACCGCATAACAACATACGTTGTTCCCTTTGTCATCGGTATGTTACTTGCCCGAGATTCGATCGTCGGTATCTCAATACCTAGTTCAATCTCGTTACCGGCAAGTCTCTTTACTCGTTATGTAATACATCATCCCGCAACAAACTCATTAGTTGCAATGCTTGCAAGGCTTAAGTGGTGTGCATTACTGAGTGGGCCCAGAGATACCTCTCCGACAATCGGAGTGACAAATCCTAATCTCGAAATACGCCAACCCAACAAGTACCTTTGGAGACACCTGTAGAGCACCTTTATAATCACCCAGTTACGTTGTGACGTTTGGTAGCACACAAAGTGTTCCTCCGGTAAACGGGAGTTGCATAATCTCATAGCCATAGGAACAAAGTCATGAAGAAAGCAATAGCAACAAACTAAACAGTCAAGTGCTAAGCTAACAGAATGGGTCGTGTCAATCAAATCATTCTCCTAATGATGTGATCCCGTTAATCAAATGACAACTCATGTCTATGGTTAAGAAACATAACCATCTTTGATTAACGAGCTAGTCAAGTAGAGGCATACTAGTGACACTCTGTTTGTTTATGTATTCACACATGTATCATGTTTCCGGTTAATACAATTGTAGCATGAACAATAAACAATTATCATGATATAAGGAAATAAATAATAACTTTATTATTGCCTCTAGGGCATATTTCCTTCATTCTCCCACTTGCACTAGAGTCAATAATCTAGATTACATAGTAATGATTCTAACACCCATGGAGTCTTGGTGCTGATCATGTTTTGCTCGTGGAAGAGGCTTAGTCAACAGGTCTGCAACATTAAGATCCGTATGTATCTTGCAAATTTCTATGTCTCCCTCCTGGACTAGATCCCAAATGGAATTGAAGCGTCTCTTGATGTGCTTGGTTCTTTTGTGAAATCTGGATTCCTTCACCAAGGCAATTGCTCCAGTATTGTCACAAAAGATTATCATTGGACCTGATGCACTAGGTATGACACCTAGATCGGATATGAACTCCTTCATCCAGACTCCTTCATTTGCTGCTTCTGAAGCAGCTATGTACTCCGCTTCACACATAGATCCCGCCATGACGCTTTGTTTAGAACTGCACCAACTGACAACTCCACCGTTCAATGTAAACATGTATCCGGTTTGCGATTTAGAATCGTCCGGATCAGTGTCAAAGCTTGCATCATCGTAACCATTTACAATGAGCTCTTTGTCACCTCCATAAACGAGAAACATATCCTTAGTCCTTTTCAGGTATTTCAGGATGTTCTTGACCGCTGTCCAGTGATCCACTCGTGGATTACTTTGGTACCTCCTTGCTAGACTTATAGCAAGTCACACATCAGGTCTGGTACACAGCATTGCATACATGATAGAGCCTATGGCTGAAGCATAGGGAACATCTTTCATCTTCTCTCTATCTTCTGCAGTGGTCGGGCATTGAGTCTTACTCAACTTCACACCTTGTAACACAGGCAAAAACCCTTTCTTTGCTTGATCCATTTTGAACTTCTTCAAAACTTTGTCAAGGTATGTGCTTTGTGAAAGTCCAATTAAGCGTCTTCATCTATCTCTATAGATCTTGATGCCCAATATATAAGCAGCTTCACCGAGGTCTTTCATTGAAAACTCTTATTCAAGTATCCCTTTATGCTATCCAGAAATTCTATATCATTTCCAATCAGCAATATGTCATCCACATATAATATCAGAAATGCTACAGAGCTCCCACTCACTTTCTTGTAAATACAGGCTTCTCCAAAAGTCTATATAAAAACAAATGCTTTGATCACACTATCAAAGCGTTTATTCCAACTCCGAGAGGCTTGCACCAGTCCATAAATGGATCGTTGGAGCTTGCACACTTTGTTAGTTCCCTTTGGATCGATAAAACCTTCAGGTTGCATCATATACAACTCTTCTTCCAGAAATCCATTCAGGAATGCAGTTTTTACATCCATTTGCCAAATTTCATAATCATAAAATGCGGTAATTCCTAACGTGATTCGGACGGACTAGCATCGCTACGGGTGAGAAGGTCTCATCGTAGTCAACTCCTTGAACTTGTCGAAAACCTTTTGCAACAAGTCGAGCTTTGTAGACAGTAACATTACGTTAGCGTCTGTCTTCTTCTTGAAGATCCATTTATTCTCGATGGCTTGCCGATCAACGGGCAAGTCAACCAAAGTCCACACTTTGTTCTCATACATGGATCCCATCTCAGATTTCATGGCCTCAAGCCATTTTTTGGAATCTGGGCTCACCATCGTTTCTTCATAGTTCGTAGGTTCGCCATGGTCTAGTAACATAACCTCCAGAACAGGATTACCGTACCACTCTGGTGCGGATCTTACTCTGGTTGACCTACGAGGTTCAGTAATAACTTGATCTGAATTTCCATGATCATCATCATTAACTTCCTCACTAATTGGTATAGACGTCACAGGAACCGGTTTCTGTGATGAACTACTTTCCAATAAGGGAGCATGTATGGTTACCTCATCAAGTTCTACTTTCCTCCCTCTCACTTCTTTCGAGAGAAACTCCTTCTCTAGAAAGGATCCATTCTTAGCAACGAATGTCTTGCCTTCGGATCTGTGATAGAAGGTGTACCCAACAATCTCCTTTGGGTATCCTATGAAGACACATTTCTCCGATTTGGGTTCGAGCTTATCAGGTTGAAGCTTTCTCACATAAGCATCGCAGCCCCAAACTTTAAGAAACGACAACTTTGGTTTCTTGCCAAACCACAATTCATAAGGCGTCGTCTCAACAGATTTCGATGGTGCCCTATTTAACGTGAATGTGGCCGTCTCTAAAGCATAACCCCAAAATGATAGCGGTAAATCAGTAAGAGACATCATAGACCACACCATATCTAGTAAAGTACGATTACGACGTTCGGACACACCATTACGCTATGGTGTTCCGGGTGGCATGAGTTGCGAAACTATTCCGCATTGTTTCAAATGTAGACCAAACTCTAACTCAAATATTCTACTCCACGATCGGATCGTAGAAACTTTATTTTCTTGTTACGATGATTTTCAACTTCACTCTGAAATTCTTTGAACTTTTCAAATGTTTCATACTTATGTTTCATTAATTAGATATACCCATATCTGCTTAAATCATCTATGAAGGTGAGAAAATAACGATACCCGACGCGAGCCTCAATATTCATTGGTCCACATACATCAGTATGTATGATCTCCAATAAATTAGTTGCTGGCTCCATAGTTCCGGAGAACGGCATTTTAGTCATCTTGCCCACGAGGCATGGTTCGCAAGTACCAAGTGATTCATAATCAAGTGGTTCCAAAAGTCCATCAGTATGGAGTTTCTTCATGCGCTTTACACCGATATGACCTAAACGGCAGTGCCACAAATAAGTTGCACTATCATTATCAACACTGCATCTTTTGGCTTCAACATTATGAATATGTGTATCACTACTATCGAGATTCATCAAAAATAGACCACTCTTCAAGGGTGCATGGCCATAAAACATATTACTCATATAAATAGAACAACCATTATTCTTAGATTTAAATGAATAACCGTCTCGCATCAAACAAGATCCAGATATAATGTTCATGCTCAACGCTGGCACCAAATAACAATTATTTAGGTCTAAAACTAACCCTGAAGGTAGATGTAGAGGTAGTGTGCCGACGGTGATCACATCGACTTTGGAACCGTTTCCCACGCGCATCGTCACCTTGTCCTTGGCCAGTGTTCGCTTAATCCGTAGTCCCTGTTTTGAGTTGCAAATATTAGCAACAGAACCAATATCAAATACCCATGTGCTACTGCGAGCTTTGGTAAGGTACACATCAATAACATGTATATCACATATACCTTTGTTCACCTTGCCATCCTTCTTATCTGCCAAATACTTGGGGCAGTTCCGCTTCCAGTGACAAGTCTGCTTGCAGTAGAAGCACTTAGTCTCAGGCTTAGGTCTAGACTTGGGTTTCTTCTCTTGAGCAGCAACTTGTTTGCTATTCTTCTTGAAGTTCCCCTTCTTCTTCCCTTTGCCCTTTTTCTTGAAACTGGTGGTTTTATTGACCATCAACACTTGATGCTCCTTCTTGATTTCTACCTCCGTAGCCTTTAGCATTGCGAAGAGCTCGGGAATCGTCTTTATCCATCCCTTGCATGTTATAGTTCATCACGAATCTTTTGTAGCTTGGTGGCAGTGATTGAAGAATTCTGTCAATGACGCTATCATCCGGAAGATTAACTCCCAGTTGAATCAAGTGATTGCAGTACCCAGACATCTTGAGTATATGCTCACTGACAGAACTATTATCCTCCATCTTGCAGATGTAGAACTTATTGGAGACTTCATATCTCTCAATCTGGGCATTCTTTTGAAATATTAACTTCAACTCCTGGAAAATCTCATATGCTCCATGATGTTCAAAACGTCATTTAAGTCCCGGTTCTAAGCCATAAAGCATGGCACACTGAACTATCGAGTAGTCATCAACACGCGACTGCCAGGCATTCACAATGTCTGCAGTTGCTGGCGCAGGTGGTACACCTAGCGGTGCTTCCAGGACGTAATTCTTCTGTGTAGCAATGAGGATAATCCTCAAGTTACGGACCCTGTTCGTGTAATTGCTACCATCATCTTTCAACTTTGCTTTCTCTAGGAACGCATTAAAATTCAACGGAACAACAGCACGGGCCATGTATCTACAAACAACATAGACAAGCAAGATACTATCAGGTACTAAGTTCATGATAAATTTAAGTTCAATTAATCATATTACTTAAGAACTCCCACTTAGATAGACATCTCTCTAATCCTCTAAGTGATCACGTGATCCATATCAACTAAACCATAACCGATCATCACGTGAAATGGAGTAGCTTTCAATGGTGAACATCACTATGTTGATCATATCTACTATATGATTCACGCTTGACCTTTCGGTCTTACTGTTCCGAGGCCATATCTGCATATGCTAGGCTCATCAAGTTTAACCTGAGTATTCTGCGTGTGCAAAACTGGCTTGCACCCGTTGTAGATGGACGTAGAGCTTATCACACCCGATCATCACGTGGTGTCTGGGCACGACGAACTTTGGCAACGGTGCATACTCAGGGAGAACACTTTTATCTTGATATTTAGTGAGAGATCATCTTATAATGCTACCGTCAATCAAAGCAAGATAAGATGCATAAAATATAAACATCACATGCAATCAATATAAGTGATATGATATGGCCATCATCATCTCGTGCTTGTGATCTTCATCTCTGAAGCACCTTTATGATCACCATCGTCACCGGTGCGACACTTTGATCTCCATCGTAGCATCGTTGTCGTCTCGCCAATCTTATGCTTCCACGACTATCGCTACCGCTTAGTGATAAAGTAAAACATTACAGGGCGATTGCATTGCATACAATAAAGCGACAACCATATGGCTCCTGCCAGTTGCCGATAACTCGGTTACAAAACATGATCATCTTATATAATAAAATTTAGCATCATGCTTTGACCATATCACATCACAACATGCCCTGCAAAAACAAGTTAGACGTCCTCTACTTTGTTGTTGCAAGTTTTACGTGGCTGCTACGAGCTGAGCAAGAACCATTCTTACCTACGCATCAAAACCACAATGATAGTTTGTCAAGTTGGTGCTGTTTTAACCTTCGCAAGGACCGGGTGTAGCCACACTCGGTTCAACTAAAGTTGGAGAAACTGACACCCGCCCGCCACCTGTGTGCAAAGCACGTTGGTAGAACCAGTCTCGCGTAAGCGTACGTGTAATGTCGGTCCGGGCCGCTTCATCCAACAATACCGCCGAACCAAAGTATGACATGCTGGTAAGCAGTATGACTTGTATCGCCCACAACTCACTTGTGTTCTACTCGTGCATATGACATCTACGCATAAAACTAGGCTTGGATGCCACTATTGGGGAACATAGTAATTTCAAAAAAATTCCTACGCACACGCAAGATCATGTTGATGCATAGCAACGAGAGGGGAGAGTGTTGTCCACGTACTCTCGTAGACCGAAAGCGGAAGCGTTAGCATAACGCGGTTGATGTAATCGTATGTTTTCACGATCCAACCGATCAAGTACCGAACGCACGGCACCTCCGAGTTCAGCACACGTTCAGCCTGATGACGTCCCTCGAACTCCGATCTAGCCGAGTGTCGAGGGAGAGTTTTGTCAGCACGACGACGTGGTGATGATGATGATGTTCTACCGACGTAGGGCTTCGCCTAAGCACCACTACAGTATTATCGAGGTGGACTATGGTGGAGGGGGGCACCGCATACGGCTAAAAGATCAAATCAATTGTTGTGTCTATGGGGTGCCCCTGCCCCGGTATATAAAGGAGCAAGGGGGAGGTGCGGCCGGCTAGGAGGAGGCGAGCCAGGAGGAGTCCTACTCCCACCGGGAGTAGGACTCCCTCCCTTCCTTGTTTGATTAGGAGAAGGGGTGAAAGAGGAGGGAGAGAGAAAGGAAAGGGGGGGCGCCGCCCCCCTCTCCTTGTCCTATTCGGACTAGGGGGGAGGGGCGCGCGGCCCTGCCCTGGCCGCCTCTCCACTTCTCCACTAAGGCCCACTATGGCCCATTAATCCCCGGGGGGTTCCGGTAACCCCTCGGTACTCCGGTAAAATCCCGATTTCACCCGAAACACTTCAATATCCAAATATAGGCTTCCAATATATCAATCTTCATGTCTCCACCATTTCGAGACTCCTCGTCATGTCCGTAATCACATCCGGAACTCCGAACAACCTTCGGTACATCAAAACTCATAAAATCAAAATATGTCCGTCATCGAAATTTTAAGCATGCGGACCCTACGGGTTCGAGAACTATGTAGACATGACCGAGACACGTCTCCGGTCAATAACCAATAGCGGAACCTCGATGCTCATATTGGCTCCCACATATTCTATGAAGATCTTTATTGGTCAGACCGCATAACAACATACGTTGTTACCTTTGTCATCGGTATGTTACTTGCCTGAGATTCGATCGTCGGTATCTCAATACCTAGTTCAATATCGTTACCGGCAAGTCTATTTACTCATTATGTAATACATCATCCTGCAACTAACTCAATAGTTGCAATGCTTGCAAGGCTTAAGTGATGTGCATTACCGAGTGGGCCCAGAGATACCTCTCCGACAATCGGAGTGACAAATCCTAATCTCGAAATACGCCAACCCAACAAGTACCTTTGGAGACACCTGTAGAGCACCTTTATAATCACCCAGTTACATTGTGACGTTTGGTAGCACACAAAGTGTTCCTCTGGTAAACATGAGTTGCATAATCTCATAGTCATAGGAACATGTATAAGTCATGAAGAAAGCAATAGCAACAAACTAAACGATCAAGTGCTAAGCTAATGGAATTGGTCATGTCAATCACATCATTCTCCTAATGATGTGATCCCGTTAATCAAATGACAACTCATGTCTATGGTTAAGAAACATAACCATCTTTGATTAACGAGCTAGTCAAGTAGAGGCATACTAGTGACACTCTGTTTGTTTATGTATTCACACATGTATCATGTTTCCGGTTAATACAATTCTAGCATGAATAATAAACATTTATCATGATATAAGGAAATAAATAATAACTTTATTATTGCCTCTAGGGCATATTTCCTTCACATAAGATTTAAACTCATTATAATCTCCAGGAACATGTTGTGATGCTCTATAGTCAAGCACCCATTCAGAGTTTATTTTATGGGTTGCGATTGATGCATGTTCAATGTTACCTTCATTTTTATCAACAAAGTTGGCATAGCTGATAGCAGTCTCATGTCCTCCTATTGGCTGCTTCCGTTTAGCTGAAGTAGCTGCATTTGCCTTGGGAGCATTCCAATGAGGAGCATTCCAAGAACGGACACTCCCATTCCGACCACGACTCACATTCCAACCACCTCGACTACTATTGCCACCAATATACCCTCGGCCTCCGACTCTCCTATGTCCAGTGCAGAATCGACTGATATGCCCTGGTAGACCACAATTGTGACGCACCCCAGGACCTCACTAGTCAGTCACTCTATAAGCAGATTCATTTCCAGCTCCTTTTCTCGACTGCAGGTGTACCTCTTCTTGAGACATCGCGGCAATGGCCTCATCAAGGGGCACAAGTGTGGGGTGATGTAGCATCGCAGCATGCCTACTTTCAAAAGCTTGATAGACCCTTGAGAAACTACACCACACGCCTGCACTCAACCCACTTCCTGGCAATTTCCATGGAATCTGCATGTGGAATCTCAAGGGTATCACACTGATCTAGATCTGCCCAGAGGTGTTGCAGCTCATTCACATACACCAGCACGCTTCTATCACCTTGATGAACATCATGAATCTTGTCTTCAATTTGAGACATGAGCATCGGGTTCCCTTACTTGAATACCTCGTGGACAACATGCTCCACACATTAGAAGTAGTTGGCAATGCCTCAACAGACATTGCAATGGCTGGAATCAAGGAGTTCAACATCCATGCCAAAATCAGTGAGTCGGTAACACTCCACTTCTTCCATTCTGGGCTCTCCTTGTCAGCCGATTCTTCAACCGTTCCAAGAACATACATTGTCAGACCCTTTGTCTTCAACTTGACATCATTTGGCATGAGCTCAAGCTTGAACACCTGATCTGCGTGGGGCACAACGATGGCGCCACTTGCAGGAGGTAACCCCTTGGCAGCTTTCACATTCATGAGCTACGCAAGTTTCTCTAGAGCGGCAGTGAGTTCGGCCCCCATGATGGCCTCCCCTCTTCTTCTTCAACAAGCAGTAGAGAAAAAAATTTGACAACAACAGTAGTAGCACCTATAGTTCAACAGCTCCAGACGAGCAGAGGACCTTGGCCTCCAACAGTACCAGTCCCAGCAGCAGCCCCTCAGGAGAAGCACAACCTATAGCAAGCAGCAGCAAGCACCAGTACAACACTCCTCTTCTCTTCAACCAGCGGACACAATAGCATGGCAGCTCCAGCAGCAAATTCAGCAGCAGTAGGAGAAGCAGCAGAACAGTAGAGGATCTCATCTTGCCTGCAGCTTCTCCTCAGGCTTCTCCGCATGAGTCCCGGTGGAGCCACCTCTCCTCTCCAGCTCTACTAACTCCAGTGCCCCTCCGTCGCTCGCTCCACATAGCCCCGCCGCTCTCGCACGTCCCCTATGCAGCCGCACGAGAAAGTGCCCTGCCGTAGCAGCGCGGGTAGGCTCCTCTCGTCGGACCCCACTAGGCCCCACCACCTCACCGGCGAGTGACTACGCCGGCACTGCCGCAACCTGGCTCGATACCATGTTGTATCGGGAGAGTACCTCTCTCTCTCTGTGTGTGTGTGTGTGTGGCGGCTGAGGCTCCTCTCGTGTGTCTCGCTCTCACACCTCTCCAGAAAGATGGTGCTCTCATCTAGGTCAGATACACATGGGCTTGGGCCCTATGCTAACAGTGGGATGGACCAAGCACCCATACCGGTCAACAATATATAACTTAGTTAAATACATCGGTTGGCCGTCAAATATATTAGGTGCGCAATTTTAAGATCAAGCTAGGCTATAGCTCTAGGCACTCTGGAGTATAGATGGAAACCGCAGTAGGCCCACCGCGCATGCTACTCCTTGTCGTCTTCCTTCTTGCCCTCGCCAACCAATCGTGTGGCCGTTGTGCGCGTGCCTAGAGCGCCGGTTTGTCTACGTCGAAGATGGAGGCCGCAATGCTGGCATCCAATGTTGTGTCATCCGCGAGATCGTGAATGGCAAGGCACCGTATGTGGCTGCTTGCCACGTTGTACCACACCATCTTGGAGCGAGCCATCACGACAGCGACTGTCGGTACTAAAATCGGCAGACCTCGGGGTAGGGGGTCCCAAACTGTGGATCTCGGATCTATGGGTAACCGAGGACGAAGATGATAGTATTTACCTAGGTTCAGGTGATCTTGAAAAAGTAATACCCTACATCCTACTTTATTATATTGATGATGATGTATCGAGTACATACTTGATCTACCTTAGATCATAAGTAGTGTTCTAACCCTAAGGCCAGGTAGTAGCAATTGTGATTCTCCCACTGGTACAGCGAGGTGCTATACAAACGGTTTTTAACCCCTTTCCGCGACGGCGTTTTGAACCGTCGCCAAGTGAGTGACTGTGATAGGGGGTCCTTCCCACATGACCCAGAAACTATCGGGATAGGCCCTCCGGTCACACACGCTCAGCAAAATGAGGTCGAGTGCGATGGGCGAGCGATCAAATACGGTTATACAGGCCCAACCGGTTCCGGTCGTAAGTACATCCCACACAGTCAGTTCCAAACAGACATTTCCATTTTTTATGTACATTCCACACAGTCAATCCAAGGATTATGTTTCCGTTCTTATGTACATCCCACACAATCAATCCAGGGGAAACATTTCCGTTCGTATGTATATCCCACACAGTCAATCCAAGGAAAACATTTCCGTTCGTCTATACATCCCACACAGTTTTATGTATAGCCTCGTGTGTGATAGGTCTAACTATCACACATGCTCTGCCTCGGTTAAACTTTTGCTTTTATTCAACTACATCACACACAATTTGATGAAGAAAATTGTATGGCATTGGGCTATCCATCACAAGCGCTTTTACTACTAGAACCGTTTGAAAAGTTCCATGACCCATTTAGCAGGTTTATTAGTTTATAATTAATAATTCCAGCATTACGCAAATTCACATTTCATATCGAATAGTTGTTTCCCAATTTCCTATCACGCACATAAATATATTTTAACATCACAGTACAGTAGCTACTAGAAAATAGCATAGTACAACATATAGCTAGTTCACCTTCATAAGAACAATATTAGAACAATATATTCATTTCCCTAATCGAGATCATCCAGGCTCGTCTTATCCACCTCTGCTTTTAGTTTAGTAAGAACCTGTTTTGCACTGTCCAACTGGGAAAGTGCCTCCTCCTTCGCCAACACCATCTTAGCAAAGTATAATTTAAAAATTCTGAGCTCATTCTCCATCTTCCTTTTTTATCCCGCATATTCAAATATTCTTCAGCCTTGACAACACTTTCTCTAAGCCCACCTCTATTCTCTTCCTCATTCATACTCCAGAGCTTTGCTAGGCACATCTTGAAAGACTGTGGCCGCTCTTGATCAACCCACTCTAGGTAAGAATACTACCGTTCATCCTATAATATTTAAAACTATATCAGTAACAATTGTAGGTGTCAGATTCGGGGTTTCGCAGACCCTTGAGAGGTTCGAACACCAGGGTGCATGCGAAGACCTCGTCCTCCCAGTCAGCCTACGCTATGATCCCAAGGCCTAGCTCGACGAACCCAACAAACAAGAGGCACAGTAGTTTACCCTGGTTCGAGCCACCTTGCGATGTAATACACGACTCCCTCTTTGTGGTGGATTGCCTCGAAGGGCTGAGAATGAACTAGTACAATGGTCGAACAGCCTCGGGAGGTGAGGTGTTCTTGAGCTCGATGAGCTGGTGGGTGAGAGGGTGGTCTGAATGATCTGTACCCCTCTATGGTGGTGGCTAAGTCCTATTTATAGTGGCCTTGGTCCTCTTCCCAAATACAACAGCCAAATTTGAAGGGGGGGAACCAGTACAAGTTATCCTGACAAAAGTAGTCTTCGCCCGCGAAAGCCTCTGGTGGTGACACTACGGTGGGCTCTGTGATGACCTCCGTCCTGGCGGTCTTGGTCTTGTTGCACCGATATGGAAACCTATTCCTAATTCTTCGGAATTTCGCGCCTACGCTTTCCTCCTTGGTACCAAAGAGGAAACTGGTATACTACGCCCACTGGCGCCCGCCTGGCCTTGGTCGTCATGGCTCACGTCATGTGAGCCCCACGAGGTGCACCTTGCATTGATATTCCGCTCCTCGGGAGCCAGCCTGGTGAGGCCGCCCCAGAGGGAGGTCTTGGTGTCGTCCGCCTCACGAAGCTTGGCCCCTTGCGAGGGTCTTGGTTTATTGTAGATGAAGCTGGGCCATACTGGGCCATTGACGGAGCCATGCCATGGGCCACAGGCAGGCAAGTCTGCGTACCCCTGTTCCCAGGATGCCGACAGTAGCCCCCGGGCCCAAGGCGCGCTCGAGCTTGGCTTCGAGGCGAAGCCAAAGGGCAAGTGCATAGCGCCGCAGGGCCCAACCGCCCGCTGCCTCGGCTAACTGATACATCCATTTTAGTACATGCTTTTATATCGATATTTATTGCATTATGGGCTGTTATTATACATTATGTCACAATACTTATGCCTTTTCTCTCTTATTTTACAAGGTTTACATGAAGAGGGAGAATGCTGGCAGCTGGAATTCTGGGCTGGAAAAGGAGCAAATATTAGAGACCTATTCTGCACAACTCCAAAAGTCTTGAAACTTCAGGGGAGCACGTTTTGGAATATATAAAAAATACTGGCGAAAGAATTAACCAGAGGGGGCCCACACCCTGGCCACGAGGGTGGGTGGCGCGCCCTACCCCCTGGCACGCCCCCCCCTATCTCGTGGGCCCCCTGGCAGGCCTCCGATGCCCATATTATGCTATATGAAGTCTTTAGTCCGAGAAAAAATCGCAAGCAAGCTCTCGGGACGAAACTCCGCTGCCACGAGGCGGACCTTGGCGGAACCAATCTAGGGTTCCGGCAGAGCTGTTCTGCCGGGGAAACATCCCTCCGGGAGGGGGAAATCATCACCATCGATCCTCTCATCGGGATGGGGTCAATCTCCGTCAACATTTTCTCCAGCACCATCTCATCCCGAACCCTAGTTCATCTCTTGTATCCAATCTTTGTCTCAAAACCTTAGATTGGTACCTGTGGGTTAGTAGTAGTGTTCATTACTCCTTGTAGTTGATGCTAGTTGGTTTATTCGGTGGATGATCATATGTTCAGATCCTTTATGCATATTAATACCCCTCTGATTATGAACATGAATATGATTTATGAGTAGTTACGTTTGTTCCTGAGGACACGGGAGAAGTCTTGCTATAAGTAGTCATGTGAATTTGGTATTCGTTCGATATTTTGACGAGATGTATGTTGTCTCTCCTCTAGTGGTGTCATGTGAACATAGACTACATGACACTTCACCATTGTCTGGGCCTAGGGGAAGGCATTGGGAAGTAATAAGTAGATGATGGGTTGCTAGAGTGACAGAAGCTTAAACCCTAGTCTATGAGTTGCTTCGTAAGGGGCTGATTTGGATCCATATGTTTCACGCTATGGTTAGGTTTACCTTGATACTTCTTTTGTAGTTGCAGATGCTTGCAAGAGGGATTAATCATAAGTGGGATGCTTGTCCAAGGAAGGGCAGTACCCAAGCACCGGTCCACCCACATATCAAATTATCAAAGCATCGAACGCGAATCATATGAACGTGATGAAAACTAGCTTGACGATAATTCCCATGTGTCCCCGAGAGAGCTTTACTTTATATAAGAGTTTGTCCAGGCTTGTCCTTTGCTACAAAAAGGATTGGGCCATCTTGCTGCACCTTATTTACTTCTATTACTTATTACCCGTTACAAATTACCTTATCACAAAACTACTTTTTACCGATAATTTCAGTGCTTGCAAAGAATACCTTACTGAAAACTGCTTATCATTTCCTTCCGCTCCTCGTTGGGTTCGACACTCTTACTTATCGAAAGGACTATGATAGATCCCCTATACTTGTGGGTCATCACTGATGCGTCGTGATTAATGGGGCATGGACGCCTCCGCTTCACGATGTTGCCTTGGAAACCGTTCGACATGATGAGACCCTGCTGCATGCAGAGAAAACCAACATTACCGGCCATCATGGAGGCCGGCGGTTGGCCTCCTTCTGGCTATAAATGAGGGGAGGGGTGGATCCCCCTTGCTCATCTCTATCTTCTTGCCGCATGCTTCTTCTTCCTCCTCTCTGCCTCGCCGCCTTGTTGTAGTTCTTATGGCGCCGACGAGGAAGTTCTCCGCCGCCGAGAAGGGGAAGGCCCCCAAGGAGGGAACTTACTCGCCATCTCCCATGAGAGGGTGAGGCCGGCCATGGCGATGCTTCTTCTTGTGGTGGGTGCTGCCAAGGGCGAGGCAGCCCTTGCAACGAGGGGAGGCATGCCATGGTCGCCCGGCCTCCTCAGCCGCACTTCCACTCGACTGAGGTGCTCCCTGAGTTCGTCGTGTGCTCGAAGAGGCCAACCGGCACCTGGCTCCCGCTCCCCCGCTTCTTCACAGGCGAGCTGCCGGTCGCGGGGCCTGACGGCCTCTGGCTGCATGCTGATGGCTGTTGGAGCAAGGCCTCGTGGGTCGGGGTCGAAGTTTCCGCCGCCGGGAACGTGTCCCAGGCCCACTGCTGGCAGGCGTTTGCCCGCGTGCGCGGCCTGAGCGGGAGGTGCACCCTCCACTTCAAGTTCGACGGCGTCGCGACCCTCTTCGTGAGGGTGTTTGGGGAGGACAGACGTCGCGCAGGGTGCTGCCCTGAAGACGACGGCGGCGACGATGAGCTTGGCCTTGACGACAGCCACGATGATGCCGAGGGTGAGCCTGCCCTTGGCAACGACCGCGTCTTGTTCAGCGGCAGAGGTTCCTCCAGCGAGAGCATGAGCAACGGCGGCTACGACCAGCCGCCATGTCACCGGGCTCGCTTCGAGGACGACGACGGATCATCTCATCGCCGCGCTCAGGTGAAGCAGGAGGAAGGCTCGGGCTGAGACCGGAGGCCTCCGGAGCCCGGCCTTAGGAGCTGCTGTGGTCACGTGAGCCACTTCTATTTAGCCTTTCCCTTTCCCTGCATTTTGAAAAAAGTAAGAGGGCCCTACCGAGATGTGTAATAAACCATGGTACTTATGCCACTATGTTATGCCTGTTGTTCTGATGTATGATGTTATGTTCATGTCCGGGGTATCTTGTTACTATGGAACATTATCCTTTGAGGGGCTTGTTTGGGGTATCTTCACCCTGACCAGTAGAGAAAAGAGTTGCTCCTCAACCTACTGAACCTACTGAAAATGTTTACTTTGAAATTCCTTCGGGTATGATAGAGAAACTGCTAGCTAATCCTTTCACAAGTGATGGAACATGAGATACCGATTTGCACCTAATCTATGTGGATGAAGTTTGTGGATTATTTAAGCTTGCAGGTATGCCTGAGGATGTTATGAAGAAGAAGGTCTTCCCTTTATCTTTGAAGGGAAAGACATTGACATGGTTCAGGCTATGTGATGATATGGGATCATGGAACTACAACCGATTGAAATTGGAATTTCATCAGAAGTTTTATCCTATGCACGGAACTACAACCGATTGAAATTCCTTCGGACATTGACATGGTTCGGGCTATGAGGATGTTATGAAGAAGAAGGTCTTCCCTTTATCTTTGAAGGGAAAGACATTGACATGGTTCAGGCTATGTGATGATATGGGATCACGGAACTACAACCGATTGAAATTGGAATTTCATTAGAAGTTTTATCCTATGCATCTGGTTCATCGTGATCGTAATTATATATATATAAGGTTTGGCCTCACGAAGGAGAAATCATCGCTCAAGCTTGGGGGAGGCTTAAGTCAATGTTATATTCATGCCCCAATCATGAGCTCTCAAGAGAAATTATTATTCAAAAAATTTATGCTCGACTTTCTCTCAACAATCGCTCCATGCTCGATACTTCTTGTACTGGCTCTTTTATGATGAAGACTATTGAATTCAAATGGGATTTATTGGAAAGAATTAAACACAAATATGAAGATTGGGATCTCGACGAAGGTAAGGAGTCAGGTATAACACCTAAGTTTGATTGTGTTAAATCTTTTATGGACACCGATGTTTTCTATGAATTTAGCACTAAATATGGACTTGACTCTGAGATAGTAGCTTCTTTCTGTGAATCCTTTGCTACTCATATTGATCTCCCTAAGGAGAAGTGGTTTAAATATAATCCTCTCATTGAAGTTAAAGTAGTTGCACCTATTAAAGTTGAATAAAAGACTATCACTTATAATGTTGATCCTGTTGTTCCTACTGCTTATATTGAGAAACCACCTTTCCCTGTTAGAATAAAGGATCATGCTAAAGATTCAACTGTGGTTCGTAAGAGTAATACTAGAACACCTATACCCCCTGAGCAAATTAAAGTTGAACCTAGTATTGCTATGGTTAAAGATCTCTTGGCCGATAATATCGATGGTCATGTTATTTACTTCTGTGATGAAGCTGCAAGAATTGCTAGACCTGACACTAAAAATAAACATAGACCTATTGTAGGCATGCATGTTATTTCTGTTAAAATAGTACATAATTGCTATCATGGCTTATGTGATATGGGTGCTAGTGCAAGTGCAATACCTCATTCCTTATACAAAGAAATTATGCATGATATTGCACCTGCTGAGATAGAGGAAATTGATGTTACAATTAAGCTTGCCAATAGAGACACTATTTCACCAGTTGGGATTGTTAGAGATGTTGAAGTCTTGTGTGGAAAGTTAAATATCCTGCTGGTTTTCTTGTTCTTGGTTCCCCACAAGATAACTTTTGTCCATTATATTTGCTAGACCCTTCTTGAATACTGTTAATGCTAGGATAGATTTCAAAAACGATGCTGTTACTATTGGTTTGGGGGATATGTCTCATGAGTTTAATTTTGCTAAATTTCATAGACAACCCCATGATAAAGAATTGCCTAGTAACGATGAAATTATTGGTCTTGCTTCTATTGTCGTGCCTCCTAATGATCCTTTAGAACAATATTTTCTCGACCATGAAAATGATATGTTTATGAATGAAAGAAGGGAAATAGATGAAGTATTCTTTAAATAGGGACCTATTTTGAGACACAACTTGCCTGTTGAAATTCTAGGGGATCCTCCTCCACCCAAGGGTGATCCCGTGTTTGAGCTTAAACCTTTACCTGATACTCTTAAATATGCTTATCTTGATGAGAAAAAGATATATCATGTTATTATTAGTGCTAACCTTTCAGAGCATGGAGAAAAGAAATTATTGAAAACTCTGAAAAAGCATTGTGCTGCTATTGGATATACTCTTGATGATCTTAAGGGCATTAGTCCCACTCTATGCCAGCACAAAATAAAATTGGAGAAAGACACGAAACCGGTTGTTGATCACCAACGACGGTTAAATGCTAAGATGAAAGAAGTGGTAAGAAAAGAAATACTAAAGCTTTTGGAGGCAGGTATAATTTATCCCGTTGCTGATAGTCACTGGGTAATTCATGTACATTGTGTCCCTAAGAAGGGAGGTATTACTGTTGTTCCAAATGATAAAGATGAATTGATCCCACAAAGAATTGTTACAGGTTATAGAATGGTAGTTGATTTCTGCAAACTAAATAAAGCTACTAAAAAGGATCATTACCCTCTACCTTTTATTGGTCAAATGCTAGACAGATTATCCAAACATACACATTTTTGCTTTCTAGATGGTTATTCTGGTTTCTCTCAAATACCTGTGTCAAAAGAAGATCAAGAAAGGACCACTTTTACTTGCCCTTTCGGTACCTTTGCTTATAGACATATGCCTTTTGGTTTATGCAATGCACCTACTACCTTTCAAAGATATATGACTGCTATATTCTCTGACTTTTGTGAAAAGATTGTTGAGGTTTTCATGGATGATTTCTCCGTTTATGGAACTTCCTTTGGTGATTGCTTAAGAAACCTTGATCGAGTTTTGTAGAGATGTGAAGAAACTAATCTTGTATTGAATTGGGAAAAGTGCTACTTTATGGTTAATGAAGGCATTGTCTTGGGGCATAAAATTTCTAAGAGAGGTATTGAAGTATATAAAGCTAAGGATGATGCTATTGAAAATATGTCGTGTCCTAAGGATATCAAAGGTATAAGAAGTTTCCTTGGTCATGCTGGTTTTCATAGGAGGTTCATTAAAGACTTATCAAAAATTTCCAGGCCTCTGACCAATCTCTTACAAAAAGATGTTCCTTTTGTCTTTGATGATGATTGTGTAGAAGCATTTGAAATACTTAAGAAAGCCTTGATTTCTGCACCTATTGTTCAGCCACCTGATTGGAATTTACCCTTTGAAATTATGTGTGATGCTAGTGATTATGATGTAGGGGTTGTTCTAGGACAAAGAGTTGATAAGAAATTAAATGTTATCCAATATGCTAGTAAAACTCTAGACAGTGCCCAAAGAAATTATGCTACTACTGAAAATTAATTTTTAGCAGTTGTATTTGCTTGTGATAAGTTCAGACCTTATATTGTTGATTCTAAGGTAACTGTTCACACTGATCATGCTGCTATTAAATATCTTATGGAAAATAAAATGCTAAACCTAGACTTATTAGATGGGTTCTCTTGCTACAAGAATTTGATTTGCATATTATTGATAGAAAGGGAGCTGAGAACCCCATTGCAGACAACTTGTCTAGGTTAGAGAATGTTCTTGATGACCCACTACCTATTGATGATAGCTTTCCCGATGAACAATTGGTTGTCATAAATGCTTCTCGTACTGCTCCATGGTATGCTGATTATGATAATTACATTGTCGCTAAATTTATGCCACCTAGTTTCACATACCAGCAAAAGAAAAAGGTTTTCTATGATTTAAGACATTACTTCTCGGATGACCCACACTTTTATAAAGAAGGAGTAGATGGTGTCATTAGACGTTGTGTACCTGAGCATGGACAAGAACGGATCCTACGTAAGTGTCACTCCGAAGCTTATGGAGGACACCATGTTGCAGATAGAACTACACATAAGGTATTGCAATCCGGTTTTTATTGGCCTACTCTCTTCAAGGATGCCCGTAAGTTTGTCTTGTCTTGTGATGAATGTCAAAGAATTGGTAATATTAGTAGACGTCAAGAAATGGCTATGAATTATTCACTTTTTATTGAACCATTTGATGTATGGGGCTTTGATTATATGGGACCATTTCCTTCCTCTAATGGGTATACACATATTTTGTTGTCGTTGATTACGTTACTAAGTGGGTAGAAGCTATTCCAACTAGTAGAGCTGATCATAACACCTCTATTAAGATGCTTAAAGAAGGTATTTTTTCCGAGGTTTGGAGTCCCTAGATAATTAATGACTGATGGTGGTTCACATTTTATTCATGGTGCTTTTCATAAAATGCTTGCTAAGTATGATGTTAATCATAGAATTGCATCTCCATATCATCCACAGTCTAGTGGTCAAGTAGAATTGAGTAATGGAGAGCTTAAATTAATTTTGCAAAAGACTATTAATAGATCTAGAAAGAATTGGTCCAAGAAACTTGATGATGCATTATGGGCTTATAGAACTGCATACAAAAATCCTATGGGTATGTCTTCGTATAAAATGGTCTATGGAAAAGCATGTCACTTACCTCTTGAACTAAAACATAAGGCATATTGGGCCATTAAAGAGCTCAATTATGACTTCAAACTTTCCGGTGAGAAGAGACTATTTGGCATTAGCTCACTTGATGAATGGAGAACCCAGGCCTATGAGAATGCCAAACTATTTAAAGAAAAAGTTAACAGATGGCATGACAAAAGGATACAGAAGCATGAGTTTAACATAGGAGATTATGTGTTTCTATTCAACTCTCGTTTAAGATTTTTTGCAGGAAAACTTCTCTCTAAACGGGAAGGGCCTTATGTTATCGAGGAGGTCTATCATTCCAGTGCCATAAAAATTAACAACTTCGAAGGCACAAATCCAAGGGTGGTGAACGGTCAAAGAATCAAACATTATATCTCAGGTAATCCCATAAATGTTGAAACTAATGTTATTGAAACCGTAACCCTGGAGGAATACATAAAGGACACTTTCCAGAACGTTTCAGACTCCGAAAAGGAATAGGTATGAGGTACGGTAAGTAAACCGACTCCAAAATAGTTCTAATAGCAATTTTTCTCCGTCTTTGAATATTTAAGAAAATAGGAAAATAAGAAGTAGTCTTGATGGACACGAGGCGTCCATGAGGGTGGAGGGCGCACCCTACCCCCCTGGGCCCGCCCCCTGCTTCGTGGGCATCTTGTGTGCTCTCCGGACTCCATTTTCTTGCATGATACTTCTTTTGGTCGGTAAAAATTCATTATATAATCTCTCGAAGGTTTTGACCACCGTACCATGCAAATATCATCTGTTTTTGTTTCGAGCTATTTCTGCAGCAGATCTAGAGGAAGATGTCTTCTCAAGAGTCAGTCGGGGAGAGTCGGGTGTCTCATCCGATACCGGGGCCAAGAGCAAACAATGACGCTGACCACTTTGGGCCATAAACTGAGGAAGAGATGGAGGCCGACTTGAAAAGGATAGATGCCATGGAGGAGGATCAAGAAGTTACCTCTCGTTTCCGAGCCAGATTCACGATGGGGGAACTATAGAGCTCATCTATTCCAAACTCGGTCATCCCTTCCAACGTTATATTTCTTTCTTATGAAAATATGAAAAAGAGTGTTACTTGTTCTCCCGTAGCTATGCAACATCCTTGGGTGAAAGGAGCTTTAGCCGTCACGGGCAAGCTCCATAAGGAAATAATGGACCTCAAGCAGCAAGTCAATAAGCTCGAGGAACAGAATCGTATCCTGAGGGCATCATCGCCAAGAATATCACATCACCACCCCCGAAGAAAGAGACATAAACACATGGGTATGGGCACTCCCCTTGGAAACTGCCAAGCTTGGGGGAGTGCCCCGGTATCGTATCACCATCACACTCCTATCTTGACCATTTTTCTTAGTTCAATCCTTTTGGTTATATCTTGATCTAGTAGAATAAAGTTTTAGTGTGATCTAGTTTTGAGTGTTGCTTTATGATCCGTCTATGTAATCGAGTTTGTGAGCTATATATAATAAAGATTAGTTATGAGTCAAGGGCCCAATTATCTTGCCATGATCTGGATCGAATAAAAATAAAAGAGAAGAGAAAGAATAAAAAGAAATAAAGAGATCATATGGATCTTATGGAGAGTAATGATTTCACATATAAAGAGTATGATGAATAAAAGTTGTTGAGAGTTGACAAACATTGTTTTGGTCATCGTTGCAATTAATAGGAAATAATAAAGAAAGAGAGGTTTTCACATATAAATATACTATCTTGGACATCTTTTATGATTGTGAGCACTCATTAAAATATGGCAAGCTAAAAAGTCGATGTTGGACAAGGAAGACAACGTAATGGTTATGTTTTCTTACATCCGAAATAAATTACATTGTCATGGATCATCCAACATGTTGAGCTTGCCTTTCCCCCTCATGCTAGCCAAATTCTTTGCACCAAGTAGAGATACTACTTGTGCTTCCAAATATCCTTAAACCCAGTTTTGCCATGAGAGTCCACCATATCTACCTATGGATTGAGTAAGATCCTTCAAGTAAGTTGTCATTGTTGCAAGCAATAAAAATTTCTCTCTAAATGTGTATGATTTATTAGTGTGGAGAAAATAAGATTTATACGATCTTGTGATATGGAAAAAAATAAAAGCGACGGACCGCATAATAAAGGTCCATATCACAAGTGGCAATATAAAGTGACGTTCTTTTGCATTAAGATTTCGTGCATCCAACCATAAAAGCACATGACAACCTCTGCTTCCCTCTCTGAAGGGCCTATCTTTTATCCTTGTCTTATACTTTATACAAGAGTCATGGTGATTTTCACCTTTCCTTTTTACATTTATCCTTTGGCAAGCACTGTGTGTTGGAAAGATCCTGATATATATAGCTAATTGGATGTGAGTTTTCATGAACTATTATTGTTGACATTTGTTGGGGAACGTAGTAGAATTTTAAAATTTTCTACGCATCACCAAGATCAATCTATGGAGTCATCTAGCAACGAGGGAGAGAGGAGTGCTGTAACATCCCAAATTTTCAATTTGGAATGTTATACATAGATCATCATGCATATCATATTTTCTTGCATTTTGGTCGATCCTAGAAATTTCACGCAACTCAAGGACCTTTGGAGAGAGTTGGAGATTTCGTTAGTTTCATATTTGAGAGTTTTCTCAAATTTGAAAAGAGGATCATTTGATTTATTTATTTCATCTTCAATTATTTTTAAAAAAATATATGAGAGGGAATAATATGACTTTCCCAAATTTAGGAAAAATGAAGATTTAATGAATAAGTCAAATTTTGGTTTGCCGGAGTTTATTTGCATTTCTTTTGGATAGGGAAAAATGCGCGTTTTCGAAAATTGCATTTTAGGCCCGGAGAAAAGTTCATTTTGTTCGACTCATTTTTAGGAGTCGGGGAAAATTTACTTTAGATTTTTTTGAGTTCGTTTAGATTTTGTTTTCTGTGTTTTTCTGCGTGCGAAACCGATTAAAAAAAAATCTTGTAGCGCCCTGGGCCAAGGCCCAGCCAGCAGCCGGCCGGCCAGGCCATCGCCTGCGCCGCGCGCGCCAGGCGCCAGGAAGCCGCCGCCGCCGCCCCTTTTGGAGTCCTAGCAGGACTTTAGTCCTACTCCGTTTCCTCTTTTTCTTTCCTATTCCTACTCTATTTCTTGTCCCCTACCCCAAGAAACCCCCTCCCCACACCAATATAAAAACCCCTCTACCCCCCCTCTCCTCACATCAAAAACCCAAGCCTCTCTCCTCCTAAGCCGCAGCAAGCAGCAGCGCGCAGCCCTAAGCCGCCGCCGCCCTTAGCCGCCGCCGCCTAGTAGCCGCCGCCGCCCGGAGCCCGCCTCCCGAGGTAGCCGCGCCTTTCTTTTTCTTCCGCGGTCCGGTTTTTTTCCTAAAAGAATTGTTCCATTTTCTCTCCGATTCTTTTCTTTTTTCTTCCGGTTTTTGTTTCGGTTTTTGTTCTGAAACCCTAGATCGGTTTTCCGTTTCTTCTTCGGTTTCTTTTCCGAAAACCCTAGATCGGTTTTCGTTCTTCTATCGGACCGTTCGTCCCAACGAACGTGATCACCGATTGTTCCCGGTTAATGACGTCCGTTCGTTTAACCGTTCTTCGTTTTCTTTTTCGTCGGATTTATTCCGCGATCATCATGACAACTGAAGCCTCATGAGTTGAATTATGCCATGCATGATTTGGAGTTAGCAGCTGTAGCGCATGCATTGAAACGTGGAGACATTTCCTCATTGGAAATCATTGTGAGGTGTACACGGATCACAAGAGTTTGAAGTACATTTTCACGCAGAAGGAGTTGAACCTCAGACAAAGGAGATGGTTGGAGCTCATCAAGGATTATGACATGAGATTGCATTACCATCCCGGAAAAGCTAATGTAGTAGCTGACGCATTGAGCCGTAAGAGCCATGTCAATACTCTAATGACGGGGAAAATACCAAAGGAGTTAGCAGAAAACCTTCGTGAGCTATGTTTGGAAATAGTTCCGAGAGGCTATGTAGCAGCATTGGAGATTCAGTCAACATTGATGGATAAATCAGAGAAGCTCAGAAATCTGACAAGGAGATTGCTCTATAAAAGAGAAATTGAGCGAAGGAAAAGCAAAGGGATTTCGTGAGGATGAGCACGATACCCTATGGTTTGAGGACCGTGTTTATGTGCCCAATGACCCGGAGATCAGGAAGTTGATTTTGCAAGAGGCACATGATTCACCGTATTCGATTCACCCAGGGAATACTACCAAGATGTATTTACATTTAAAGGAAACATTCTGGTGGACCGGAATGAAGAAGGATATTGCAGCATATGTAGCAGTTTGTGACGTATGCCAGAGAGTAAAGGCAGAGCATCAGAAGCCAGCAGGATTGTTACAGCCATTGCCGATACCCGAATGGAAGTGGGATAAGATAGGCATGGATTTTATCACAGGACTACCCAGGACGAAAGCAGGCTATGACTCGATATGGGTAGTAGTTGACCGTTTGACAAAGGTAGCACATTTTATTCCAGTTAAGACCACTTACACCAGTGCTAAGTTGGCAAAGATATACATGACTAGGATCATTTGTTTGCATGGAGTTCCGAGGAGTATCGTATCAGATAGAGGAACCCAATTTACCTCAAAGTTTTGGAATCAGTTGCATGAGACTTTAGGAACCAGATTAGAGTTCAGCACAGCTTTTCATCCGCAGACAGATGGACAGACCAAGAGAGTCAATCAGATTTTGGAAGATATGCTGAGAGCTTGTGCACTAGATTATGGATCCAGCTGGGACTCTAACTTGCCGTATGCGGAGTTTTCCTACAACAATAGCTATCAAACTAGTTTGAAGATGGCACCTTTCGAAGCTTTATACAGAAGGAGGTGCAGGACACCGTTGTCATGGGACGAAGTTGGAGACCGTCAATTCTTTGGACCAGATTTGATTAAGGAGTCTGAACGGAAAGTTAAGTTGATTCGCGATAGGCTCAAGGTAGCCCAGTCCAGGCAGAAGAGCTACGCAGACTCTAAACGCAAGGAGACAGTTTACGAAACCGGAGACAGAGTTTATCTTCGAGTATCCCCACTTCGAGGAGTTAAGCGCTTTGGAGTTAAGGGAAAATTAGCACCACGTTTCGTTGGACCGTATAAGATCTTGCAACGTATGGGAGAAGTCGCTTATAAGTTGGAATTACCAGAGGGACTGTCAGGAGTTCATGACGTATTCCATGTTTCTCAGCTGAAGAAATGTCATGCCGAGATGGCGGAGGTACCGCTAAGAGATAACGTGCCACTCGAAGCCATTCAGTTGAAAGACGACTTAACGTATGAGGAGAAGCCAGTCAAGATTCTCGATTATGCCAGCAGAGTTACTCACAGCAAGGTTATCAAATTTTACAAAGTTCAGTGGAACCACCACTCAGAGGATGAAGCCACCTGGGAAAGAGAAGAAGATTTGCTCAAGGACCACCCTCACCTATTTTCTAGCCAACCCGAATCTCGACGGCGAGATTCATCTTAAGGGGGGTAGGTTTGTAACATCCCAAATTTTCAATTTGGAATGTTATACATAGATCATCATGCATATCATATTTTCTTGCATTTTGGTCGATCCTAGAAATTTCACGCAACTCAAGGACCTTCGGAGAGAGTTGGAGATTTCGTTATTTTCATATTTGAGAGTTTTCTCAAATTTGAAAAGAGGATCATTTGATTTATTTATTTCATCTTCAATTATTTTTCTGATATTAAAAAAATATAAGAGAGGGAATAATATGACTTTCCCAAATTTAGGAAAAATGAAGATTTAATGAATAAGTCAAATTTTGGTTTGCCGGAGTTTATTTGCATTTCTTTTGGATAGGGAAAAATGCGCGTTTTCGAAAATTGCATTTTAGGCCCGGAGAAAAGTTCATTTTGTTCGACTCATTTTTAGGAGTCGGGGAAAATTTACTTTAGATTTTTTTGAGTTCCTTTAGATTTTCTTTTCTGTGTTTTTCTGCGTGCGAAACCGATTAAAAAAAATCTTGCAGCGCCCTGGGCCAAGGCCCAGCCAGCAGCCGGCCGGCCAGGCCATCGCCCGCGCCGCGCGCGCCAGGCGCCAGGAAGCCGCCGCCGCCGCCCCTTTTGGAGTCCTAGCAGGACTTTAGTCCTACTCCGTTTCCTCTTTTTCTTTCCTATTCCTACTCTATTTCTTGTCCCCTACCCCAAGAAACACCCTCCCCTCACCAATATAAATACCCCTCTACCCCCCCCTCTCCTCACATCAAAAACCCAAGCCTCTCTCCTCCTAAGCCGCAGCAAGCAGCAGCGCGCAGCCCCAAGCCGCCGCCGCCCTTAGCCGCCGCCGCCTAGTAGCCGCCGCCGCCGCCCCTTTTAGAGTCCTAGCAGGACTTTAGCCCTACTCCGTTTCCTCTTTTTCTTTCCTATTCCTACTCTATTTCTTGTCCCCTACCCCAAGAAACCCCCTCCCCTCACCAATATAAATACCCCTCTACCCCCCCTCTCCTCACATAAAAAACCCAAGCCTCTCTCCTCCTAAGCCGCAGCAAGCTGCAGCGCGCAGCCCCAAGCCGCCGCCGCCCTTAGCCGCCGCCGCCTAGTAGCCGCCGCCGCCCGGAGCCCGCCTCCCGAGGTAGCCGCGCCTTTCTTTTTCTTCCCCGGTCCGGTTTTTTTTCCTAAAAGAACTGTTCCATTTTCTCTCCGATTCTTTTCTTTTTTCTTCCGGTTTTTGTTTCGGTTTTTCTTCTGAAACCCTAGATCGGTTTTCCGTTTCTTCTTCGGTTTCTTTTCCGAAAACCCTAGATCGGTTTTCGTTCTTCTATCGGACCGTTCGTCCCAACGAACGTGATCACCAATTGTTCCCGGTTAACGACGTCCGTTCGTTTAACCGTTCTTCGTTTTCTTTTTCATCGGATTTATTCCGCGATCGTGATCTCAGATCCGATCTTCGTTCT